>NC_056458.1:12908080-13208080 GCF_018296145.1 Oncorhynchus tshawytscha
TAAAGGAATTAAGTAAGTAACTTAAGTCCCTGTGACGTTTTCTTTCTGCTTCCAAGTACTAAGGGCTTTTGGGGGATTTTACTTTATTGTAGACAGACTGGGATGCATGCGGGGATATCAGGGACAGAATACAGATCCTTGTCCTTAATTAACTTATGCATATAAACATAGATCTATACTAAGAGCACAAACACACTTGTAGATCTGGTGCCAGGAACAGTTGATACCGTACGCAGAGCCGTAGGGGCTGATCTCGCAAATAGTCTACTATCGTAGCAGACTGACATTAAAACATAGTCATTTTCCCCAGAACTCCACGTAGGACTGAATCTATTTCTTACCTTGCCCATGTATGCTTGTCACCGCAGCAGCGAGAACCAACACCGTAAAGATGACGTGTAATTGGTCGTCTCTTCTTATACACATGTCTACTGAAGTCGAAGTCGCTCTCTGCTCACAGAATACGTCCTTGTATTAAATACTTTCCAGAGCAAAATAAGCAAACGGATAAATAAAATGTCCGTGAGGTATGTGAAACACAGAGAAAAGCCGTGCTGCTTTTGCACTTATTTAGCAAGTCGAGCAATAAGTAGATCTGACAACAATCAACTGAAACGCAGAGCCCGTTTAATTGTAACGCTCAGTAAACGGATTCCTGGCTCTCTGTGCTGTCAGCACCGTCAACACAGCTAATACGGTGCTGACGCTTCAGCACCATGGACAGCTCCTAGCGTCAGCAAACGGTACAACTTCCGCCCCGAGGAAAAGTTACTACTCCGTATAGGACTGTGCATTTCAAATGCGCAACAAATCACATGCCTTTTTTGTGGGTAGATATTTCAACTTTTTCAATGAATCTGGCATGTATGCATGCATGTTATTGCTATAATTTTGAGAACTCGATGATAAGCATACATCAAAACTAAAAAAGTGAGCAATAGCTACATTTCAGTGTTTGTTGTAATTTATATCAGTTACTGTTAACAACAAGGGAAAAGTGTTTTATATAACTCACATAACAACGTATTTTCTGTCATCATGCATTCACTGAATACTAAAAAGGGCAACCAACAGTATAGGGAAAGTTCATCAATTGTGTAGAACAATCATGAATTATAAAGTATTGTTGGTGGTTAAACCCCTGTAGCCTCTTGTCTTGATGGACAGTAGCAATAATGAAATAGTGAGGACATTCTGCATTATAAATCAACTTTCCTGAGCCTCATGTACACTGTGGTATTGAAGTAGTCGTATCTCCTTGTACAATAGTTCACTAGGTACTTCTTTTCATGCTCCTATGGTGAGATGGGTTTATTTTCCATGTGTGTCCGTTAAATGCACCTCTAGCCATCCGAGTGGGAATCTCACCTTGATGGTATGACACCACATGGATTGCATCAATACAATGCATATGATGTACTCACTTAGCCTCAGTGCTCCCACCTAAAGTATTAGTAACCATGTGCCTGCCCATAAAGTAGTGCAGGGACGGAAATGGTGTGCATACCATTACAGGTCGATCATGCAGGAGAAAAAACATTCACAAGAACAAAGAAACAGAGAGGAAGACAAGACTGGGAAGCAGGAACTATAGGATAACAGGGAGCAAACAGGACCCATCGTATCTAATGTACCAGGAATGCAAGTTATTGTTATTTCAACATCCTGCCTAACTGGAGACATATTAAACCAAAATAAGCCATACATGTACATGGAGCTACATGTTTTTCCTCTTCCTGGTAGCTGCTCCACAGCCATTTGTCTTAGACATTCCAGTCATCCTCTTGATAAGTGAAGGTGTGGTGTGTCATGATGACTAGGCAGCGCCTGCCTACACCGTCACTCCTCTAGAAAGGATGTCTCCATTCACTAAGAACTCACTGGCTAGGACTCTCTGCTGGGACTTATGTTGATTTCATTTCCTGTGCCTGTGTGACGGTAATGTATGTAAATTGGATGTTATGGTCATCTCAGAGACACCCCTCCGTTGCTTTCTCTAGCTCTTTTTTTTACTCTCTGCGTTTCGTTTTCTGTCTCTCTCTCCCTGTCTCTCTCTCACTCTCTCTCTCACCCACCCCCTTTCTCATGGCTGAGTCAGGCCTTGGTTTGGAATAAATGTGTCCCTCTGTCAGTGAAGCTCACTGGCCCAGTTAAGCAGCCCAGAGGTCTTGCTTGGAGCCAGAAGTTTGCATCCAAGCCTTAATTTAGTTAATGGGCAGGAGGCCCGGACAGCTAATGAAAACCGAGCCCGTGAAATGAAATGGCCAATGTCTAGAGGTAATGAGCCGCACATCAGTGGCATGCTGCTACAAGCATTAAGGTAATATTCGATGGCATGATGTTTTAAAAGCATCTTGAGCTCACTTCTCGCATTGGTATTAAGGGCTTACCAATGATATGTATTAACATTAGATAACTGACAGGGTGGTGTTGTTTTGAAGCCACCAAGCAGCCATATTGGTACTCCACCATTGTAAAAAAATAAAAATATTTTGGAAGCTATAGAAATGCATTTATTAATGTCGACATTAATATTTGACAACTTTATTCTATTACATATACCTTAATGCATGCTTTATATTAAGAACTGATCATGAAAATGTAAAAGAAAAACTGGCCCCACTACAACAAATACATATATGTAATTTTGAAACATTCTTTGAAACATTTTATTGAAATACTGTAGAATTCCATTCATTCCTATGGTGGCCAGTGACTTCAAAGCTTCTTATTTGCCATTATATAGCATCAGCAATCCAGGTTCTCTGTAATTGGGGCTTACTGTGTTTCATCTCACGTGCAACTGACACACACCAGATGCAAACTGGAGGCAATGTTCTAGATGTGTATCTGTACTGTTGTTGTGTTTCAGCCAAACCAGACAACAGGATGTCACATGGTATCAGAGGGCCTCTTACCACCCACACAGACTAGAATTAACCCTCCAGGGGATTTCTTAAAAGCATGCTGGGGTAATCAGCTCCCATCACATTCACACCATAGAGCTGACTACTGCAACCCCTTTAAGTTATACTTTCACTGAACAACTGTCAGCCATTAGGCCATTGTATAAAAATCTATTAGCTCTGAATGCACACAGATGTTCTCTATCCTGACTTTGGTTATCATTAGCTTCTAACTCATTTGCAGTATTATTCTGTGTTCCTTACATCAGCAGCGTAGAGGAGGAGTCATTCTCGCCCAGTCCAGTGTTAAAAACTACTGTGCATCATCGAGTTGCGTTAAATGCATGGACTTTCTCCAGCTGAGCAGTATAAATGGGAGCTGAGTCACCCTGAATAAGGCTAGTTTAAAACAACAGGGTTACCCACCTGACTCAGCTGGGATGAGAACACGCAGGAAGCAGGAAGGAAGTGGTTCTGCCCTCCCCTCCTATTTGCCCCAAATGAGGCCTGCTCCAGTCTGCAGGGTCTAGGGCTCCAGGCCCCCGGCTGCAGGCTCTGTTCCCTTCCTCAGCTGCCAGCCGTATTTGTCTCAATAAGCTGGAGTGCCCTCACAGAGCTCTAATAAAGCTCCTTTTCCCCCTGAATACATTCCCATTCTCCACGCAGGATAGATCACCAGTCGCTTCCTGATGAAGTCGTTCTAGCTGCACAGACCATCTGGCAGAACAAGGGAATTGAATAATATTTCCCCAGAAAATGCAATCTATTTGCGATGCTTTTCGGTGAACACCATCGCCGATTGATTCACCCATGCCTTGGCTAGTGTTTGTGCCCTCTATATGGGCTTTGTGCGATTCGGTTCCTGGGCCTTTTCCTTCCTTACAGCCCTGCTGAACAGGGATGTATTTAGAGAATGTGTTTATAGAGCTCACACTATGGGTTTAATGGCATAAATCATCATGTAGCTGTATATAGTGGCCATGCCTAGGAGGGCTGTGTGAATTGAGAGGTGGGAAGCCCTTTAACCCAAGCCTACGCACAGTGTGGCTCCAGCAGGTTGCACAATGTGTTAATGGCTCCCAGCTGTTGTTAGCCTAAGACTGACTCGTAACTTGGTCCTGCTGATGCACTGATGAAACACATCCAAATCAAACTGAGCACTCTCGTCTGGGATAGGGGAAGTAAATATATATAGACGTTGCATTCTGCACTTACAGATGTAGGATGTTAATTTGATCACTCTTTTGTTGCTGACAATTTTTCTACACAGCAGAAAATGGAAACTTGTAGTGTGTTTTAGTTTTAAAAAGGCTTCTAAAGTTTGTAATTTCCACTTTGAAAATTCAGTCTTCATTTGACCAAACGTTTGGTCAAATGAAGTCTGAATTTTCAAAGTGGAAATTACAAACTTTAGAAGCCTTTTTAAAACTAAAACACAAAAACTCCAAAAATGTCCATTCATAATAATCCACAATAATTCACATTTCCTGTTGACGCAGGATTATTTTCCTGCTGTAGAAAACTGTCTCAAATTAAGATCCCACATCTGTAGGAAGTGCTGCTGCCCCCAAAAACCTTCTGTATTTCCATGGCAGCAGGCTGTGAGATGTCTGTATGGCATCCTGTCCAGCCTGGTCAGTCAGTCCCAACACTGAACTATAGTGATTGTGACCCCATGGACTCTGCATCTGGGAGCTGCATCTGTTAGCCCCCTGATCATTGCTTCTATCTGACATATATATATATATATATATATATATATATATATATGAGTAGCGTCTTCCCGGTCATGTGGGATTCTGCCAATAGATTCAGCAGACTGTGCTAATGAGAGCCACTGTATCCCCAAGCTCAGTAATGTCAGCTTGACAAGTCCAAAATGAACATCAAACACGTTGTTAATAACATTCCAAATAGAACATAATGTATTGACGTTAGGGATGTTGCATTGACCATATCACCACCACACCGGCAGCCATGAGTCATGACCGCAGTCAAATTCCAAGTGACTGTCAAGGTAATCTCCTTTTATGCACTCTGGACATGCATTTGTAGTAGCCAACTAACTAATGATCTGATGGCCTGGTACTCAGGGCCCTGTGGTCCTTCTAACCACTCTGATGTCAATGCAATCCAAAATCACATCAAACACTCAAACACAGTGTCGTTCTTTTAAAACTCTTCTCACTGAGATGATCAATTTGAAGAAAGTAGTTCAACAATAGGTTGAAAATGAGTGGAAAACATGGTCATTGTGGGTGTTGTTTCAATGCCTGACACAATGAAATGTACAGCAATTTGTAAGGTGATGATTAATTCAAAACACTCACATGCATATTAGAGCTTATGCAAGCCTCCCCAAAAATTACCGGAATTTTAAATGATTGTGCAATTATACAATAAATAGCCTACAGCATATTATGCATGGCAGAAAAAAATCTATATATTTTTTTACTGATTTAAGGTGTCTTTGGTACATAGTTGGTCTAGCCTATACTAAAAAATTAAACAAATTCCAGTAATTGCCTTTGAGTGTGGAGTATTATGCAAACTGGATGGACTGGTTAGGCCTACCTTATGCTATGCTCCAAACATTCTATCCATGAGTTTGGGAGAGAACGTATAGGCCTAGGTGACGCTGTTGGTTAATTGATTGTGGAGGGCGGCTTACAGAGTTAGCCTACAATTACAGTGAATTTGTATTTGATAGCCTAGGGCATTATGAGGCTGACCTTTAGCTGCAGAATATCTCAGCACCATGCTTTTCCATCTCCTCCTCTCTCTCGAGCTCGCCGAGAGAGGGGCTGTCAACAGTTTAATGAAATATGCTTTGTTGTGAAAACATGTTACTCTCGATGTTCCCGAACAGATTTAACTTATTTTCAGAAATTAAGCACTGGATAGATGCAGGAACACGTTTGAAGAGCCCATGGCATACAGAGTTTGGGCAGAATCTCACCTGTCGCGCAGAAAGGCTGCATTCTCCTCAAACAGTGGTTAATGCATGGAGTGAAATGCCTGGTAGGCTACTCCAGTTATCATTGAAAAAGCAACCAGCAGGAAAGCAGCCTCCATTCGCTATTAGAGTGCATACAGATGACATGTGTTTCCCCTGCCCCTGTTCCTGTCCTGCCCCTGTTCCTGTCCTGCCCCTGTTCCTGTCCTGCCCCTGTTCCTGTTCCTGCCCCTGTTCCTGTTCCTGCCCCTGTTCCTGTTCCTGCCCCTGTTCCTGTTCCTGCCCCTGTTCCTGTTCCTGTTCCTGTTCCTGCCCCTGTTCCTGTTCCTGCCCCTGTTCCTGTTCCTGCCCCTGTTCCTGTTCCTGCCCCTGTTCCTGTTCCTGCCCCTGTTCCTGCCCCTGTTCCTGTTCCTGCACAATTAATAATGGGCCATTCTAAATCAAAACGCATTTTATATATTAGTAAAGACAAGGTTAAATTGAGAATAGTCTGATGGGTGAAAATATGATCACTTGATGAAAGAATAGTGTGTCAACCCCGAGGCAACGAACGGAGCACAAGCTTTTTTTGCAACTTTCTCAAATTATCAATAGGCTATAGTTGCATTATACAGCCCATATACAGTGCATTCAGAAAGTATTCAGACCCATAGATTTCTTTTGTTACGTTACAGCCTTATTCTAAAATGTATTAAATTAACTTTTTTCCTCCTCAATCTACTGTGGCAGACCAGGGGGTTTGGTCAAGATGTTTACACAGATCAGACATGGACAGAATTGTATTAGCTCGGATTCAAGGGTGTTTATTTAAATAACAAACAAACAGAAAAGAATAGGTCTCCACCAGGAGACATCCCCCGGGAAACCGTCAACTGGGCTCTTGCTGTATCCTGTGGGGAACAAAACCGAGCTCCCTCCGTTATCTTTGCTACTGCGCACGACTATATGGGAGTAACCTCTCTTCCTCAGTCCCTACCCTGTGGGCTGCCCTTCTGGCAGCTTTATGGGACTCATCCAGCTGGTGAGCAATCGGTCCTGGCTGGAGAGCCCGTCGAGACCTGGCAAGTCCAGCAGAGGGAGACATCACCGCGTGATGTAGACTCCGTCTGTCACCAGGCCTCAACGAGTCTCCCCCTGGTGGCTAACCTGCGGTCGGGGACGGGGCTGTCGTCAGTGTGATGTATGTCTCCCTTCTCTATAGGGCATCCGCGATTCCCATGCTTCGCCCCTGACCTGTGCACAACAGAAAGAGAGAAGCGTTGAGGGGACAAGAACCACCTGGTGACCCGATCGTTTGTTTCCCTTCCCCCAGCCATCCAGACCAGGGGAGCATTGTCTGTGACCAGGATGAAATGGGTGCCCAACACGTAATACTTGAGAATGTCTAGCGCCCACTTCACTGCTAGACACTCTTTCTCGACAATCAAGGACTTTTTTCTCTAGGTATCAGCTTTTGGCTTATGTACATGATGGGGTGCTCCTCCCCATTGTGTACCTGAGACTGGACGGTCCCGAGTCCTGTGTTGCATGCGTCCATCGGGACCAACCACGGTACCTGGAAATCAGGCGTTACGAGAATCGGATGCGACCAAAGCGCTTCCTATAGATGCCTGAACGCCACTTCAGTCTCGCCCATCCATTTCACTTTTTCGGGAGGCGGGCCCTGTTTAGATCGGTAAGAGGGGAGGCTATAGCTGCAAAGTTGGGGTTCAACCGGCTGTAGTATCCTGCCAGTCCCAGGAAGGACTTGACCTGTGTCTTGGTGTGTGGAACGGGCCAGTTACGTACTGCGTGGACCTTCCTCTCCTGGGGCTTGACCTTCCCCTGTTCGATCAAATAGCCCAGGTACTCAACCTCCTCAAACCTTAGTTTGCATTTCTTGGGGTTCGCTGTCAACCCAGCCTGCCTGAGCGCGTCCAGCACCGCCAATATCCTGTGGGCAGTCAGGATCTCATTCCGGGATGCCCACCCGGCTAAAGAGGTGGAACAGCTCCCGGGCTATTCCCTTGGAGACCACCGCCCGAATTGGAATGGCATCGGGATACCGGGTGGCATAATCTACTATTACCAGGAAGTACCTCTCGAAGTTCTCCCTGTTGGCACAACACCTGATACAGAAGGTTCTTTTTTATTTGAAAATGGGGGTTTTCGCCAGTCACTCACCCACGGAAGTAACTGGCCATCCACCGCGATCACTTAGGCTGCGGTGGCTTTCAAGTTCGGATCCTCCCACTGGGCATTCCCAAACTGTCCCCTCCGTAGGCCCATGGTGGGCGTCTCGGCTGGTCCCTCGAAATCTATGATGGGAGGATGGGCTCGTCCTCCAGTTGTTCACCAGGGGGGGGAAATCGGGTTCCGGCACCCCCTCGGACGTGGACTCGAGACAGATTCCGAGACAGATTCCGTCTGTCAGATTCCGTCTGCTAACCTGCGGTACATCACACTACACACAATACACCATAATGACAAAGCGAAAACAGGTTTTTAGAAATGTTTGCATATTTATAAAAAATGTAAAACGGAAATAACTTATTTACATAGGTATTGAGACCCTTTGCTATGAGAAATTGAGCTCAGAAGTATCCTGTTTCCATTGATCATCCTTGAGATGTTTCGACAACTTGATTGGAGTCCACTGCGGTAAATTCAAATGATGGACATATGGAAAGACACACACCTGTCTATGTAAGGTCCCACAGTTGGCAGTTTATGTCAGAGCAAAAACCAAGCCATGAGGCGACGGAATTGTGTCGAGGACGGGATTGTGTCGAGGCACAGATCTGGGGAAGGGTACCAAAAATGTCTGTAGCATTGAAGGTCCCCAAGAACACAGAGGCCTCCATCATTCTTAAATGGAAGAAGTTTGGAACCACCAATACTCTTCCTAGAGCTGGCCAACCAGCCAAACTGAGCAATCGGGGGAGAAGGGCTTTGGTCAGGGAGGTGACCAAGAGCCTGATGGTCACTCTGACAGAGATCCAGAGGTCCTCTTTGGAGATGGGAGAACCTTCCAGAAGGACAACCACCTCTGCAGCACTCCACCAATCAGGCCTTTATGGTAGAGTGGCCAGATAGAAGCCACTCCTCAGTACAAGGCACATGACAGTCTGCTTGGAGTTTTCCAATAAGCACCTAAATGACTCAGACCATGAGAAACAAGATTCTCTGGTCTGATGAATACTGGCACCATCCCTACGGTGAAGCATGGCTGTGGCATTATTATGCTTTGGGGATGTTTTTCAGTGGCAGGGACTAGGAGATTAGTCAGGATCGAGGGAAAGATGAACGGAGCAAAGTAGATAGAGATCCTTGATGAAAACGTGACTCCAGAGCGCTCAGGACCTCAGACTGGGGTGAAGATTGACCTTCCAACAGGACAATGACACTAGGCACACAGTCAAGACAGCACAGGAGTGGCTTTGGGACAAGTCTCTGAATGTCCTTGAGTGGCCCAGCCAGAGCCCGGACTTGAACCCAATCGAACATCTCTGGAGAGACCTGAAAATATCTGTGCAGCGACACTCCCCATCCGACCTGACAGAGCTTGAGAGGATCTGCAGAGAAGAATTGGAAAAACTCCCCAAATACAGGTGTGCCAAGCTTGTAGATTCATAAAGCATTGAGTAAAGGGTCTTAATACTTATGTAATTGTGATATTTAAGTTTTTCATTAAAAAAATGTTTTTTTACTGTCATTACGGTGCATTGTGTGTAGATTGCTGAAGGCAAAAAAGAACAATTTAACACATTTTAGAATGAGGCTGTAATGTAACAAAATGTGGAAAAAGTCAAGGGGTCTGAATACTTTCCAAATACACTGTATGTGTTGATTTCTAAGACAAACTAAGGTTTGTATCATTCTAAACTAAAGTTGCCAAATAACTCTACATCTAGCATATACAGTATGTTGGGAAAAATATGCATTGCATTTTATTATTAAGTTCAATTATGTTCTTCTTAAAATAAAATAATATAAAAGAATGGCACGGGACGTATAAGCATATCTTGTCTGCTAAATGGACAAGCCTACATCCTATTGCATGGCACATAGCCAGATAGCATACAGTAGGCCAACTCATAGTCTGTTCTTCTGAAATACATTTTCTTCACATCATAATGTTCCTTTAGACCTGACTCAAATAAATACTGTCTTTATTGGGATGGTGTATATCAAATAAATGTATTATAAACATTTTTAAAGTAGATGTTCCAAGGCTTCGCATCAGTGGCTTGTATGCGGCTTGTACATTATGCCTGGAGGCCTGGAGATGCTAAACGGTTTGATGTTAATTAACGGTCAATTACCATGGGACCAACAGTCTTTTGCGTGACAATAACCAGCTGGCAACATTTCATGACAGCCACAGCCTTAATTCACGTTTTTTTTTAATGCATTTACTTGTAAGTAACTCTAACCTCTCTTGCCAGAAGTAATTATAATGTAGCAAGTAAAACCTGACACATTGCATTTACAGCAAATTACAGTATAAAATGACATTCTTGTTTAGAAGTCCATGCCACATATTGTATGAAATACTGACAGAACTTGTTTGTATTTACAAAGAGGTCTTTGAAGTGGGGCAGTCAGCTGTCCATGGCAATAACAAGCCATAGTATATTAAGGGCCTCGGTGATAAAATACCCACCCACATAGACATGCCCTTCACACAGCCTTTGTGCCTTTTGACAAGCTGATTACATAGCAAGCACATACAGGTGTAGGATCTTAATTTACATCATCTGCAGCGACAGGAAATGTAAATTATTATGTGGATTATAATTAGACATTTTTGTAGGGGCTGATGCATTTTCCGTAAAGGAGCCTTTTTACACCTCATGCATTGCAGGAAGGTTCTGCAATATGGTGATCAAATTAAGATCCGACATCTGTACACACGCCGTCATGTGCACACGCACGCATACATGTACCCACTCGTACACGCGTACACACGCGCACACACACACTAACACATAGCCATTGGGATAGTCTGTACCCTGACATATTGTCCTTTACCAATATTTCTACTTTATTCTCATATTGAAAATGTCCCTTTTCTCACATGGTGCACCCTTCCTCCTCCTCATCCTCTTCAACTTCCTCCTCCTCTTCCTCCTTCTCTTTGTATTAGTCAGTCTGTGTCTCATGGCTTTAAGAACACTGAGACAGAACACGGCTCCAAGGCTGCAGCGTTTTATCAATTTGGTCGCTCTCAGTCATTAGCCGGGCAAGGCCAGCGGCCACTGTATCTGACATGTGACGACAGCCTTACAGCTACACCACATCCCCCCCACCATCATCTTATCATAGTCGAATATACAGCGTATCTGTTGGGTCCCAATGTGTTTCCTCATGTCTTTCTGTATCAGAGGATCAACCAAAACATATCCACCAGAGTGGCATGCCCATATTTTCTTTTAAATGTAGATATTTGTGGTTAAATGTTTTGCGGTTGTTTCTCTGTAATACTACAAGCCACCTATCTATTTTATGAAGTTGGCTTTATCTATCCCAGATAGGTTCCCAGTCTCCCAACCTCATAATTAGCTACCAAGAAGCCATTTCAGGGTATCAATCAAGTTGTCTGTAGTTGTCTTGCTGTATCTTGCCTATGCTGCTCTGTACCATCACTCATTCATATATCCTTATGTACATATTCTTTATCCCCTTACACTGTGTATAAGACAGTAGTTTTGGAATTGTTAGTTAGATTACTTGTTGGTTATTACTGCATTGTCGGAACTAGAAGCACAAGCATTTCGCTACACTCGCATTAACATCTGCTAACCATGTGTGTGTGACAAATAAAATTTGATTTGATTTTGTCTATCTATCTTAACTGGCATGCCTGCTGGCAAGGTAGGTAGACTTTAGAAAAGCAAACAATAACTAAATGTACTGAATTAGACTCTCATCCCTTTCAATATTTTACACAGATTTTAGCAGAGAAGCATATTTTGTTTCTTTAAAAAAAAGTATGCTTAGATTTGCAGCAAAATAAACATAATGATTAAGGCTCTAGATCACAGGGAAAAGCTGTTTCAGGTGTTGGGAGAATTTTTCAAACTTCCAGATGGGGGGCCTAATCCACCTCAGGACCACAGCCCAGCCATCCTCACGTACTTAGTGCCCCCTCTGATTTTTTGGGGGTGCATGACGCCCCTGATATCCTCAGCTCCTAATTAGATGCTAAGTTGCAGCAGCCTGGAGTAGAGAGTGGCTGACACACACTGACCACAGTACATCTGAAGGTCATCAGGACCACTCATATGAATGGGCTATCAGAACTCACTCTGACCATGAAGAAAAGGCTCTGACTCACTCAGTCAAATGCAGCTCAAGTCACTTTTTATTTCCCCTGCTCACCTCTGACCTCTGCCCATTGCTCATCTCACTTTGCTCAATTCAACGGCAGTTTTCCACTCACAGTCACAGAGGGGGTGACTGCCTTCTGAGCAGCAGAGCTCTAGTCTGAATCACTGGTCTACTCTCAGACAGACCTTTTTTGGTAACACTACTCAACTAGTCTAAAGAAGGCCAGTTTTATTGCTACTTTAATCAGCACAACAGTTTTCAGCTGTGCTAACATAATTGCAAAAGGGTTTTCTAATGATCAATTAGATTTTTAAAATTATAATCTTGGATTAGCTAACACAACGTGCCATTGGTTCACAGGAGTGATGGTTGCTGATAATTGGCCTCTGTACAGCTATGTACAGTCATGGTCAAAAGTTTTGAGATTGACACAAATATCAATTTTCACAAAGTCTGCTGACTCAGTTTGTATGATGGCAATTTGCATATACTCCAGAATGTTATGAAGAGGGATCAGATGAATTGCAATTAATTGCAAAGTCCCTCTTTGCCATGCAAATAAACTGAATCCCCCCCAAAAACCATTTCCACTGCATTTCAGCCCTGCCACAAAAGGACCAGCTGGCATAATGTCAGTGATTCTTTCGTTAACACAGGTGTGTGAGTATTGACGAGGACAAGGCTAGAGATCACTCTGTCATGCTGATTGAGTTTGAATAACAGACTGGAAGCTTCAAAAGGAGGGTGGTGCTTGGAATCATTGTTCTTCCTCTGTCAATCATGGTTACCAAGGAAGGAAACACATGCAGTCATCATTGCTTTGCACAAAAAGGGCTTCACAGGCAAGGATATTGCTGCCAGTGCTAAATCAACCATTTATCAGATCATCAAGAACTTCAAATAGAGCGGTTCAAATTGTTGTGAAGAAGGCTTCAGGGCGCCCAAGAAAGTCCAGCAAGCGCCAGGACCGTCTCCTAAAGTTGATTCAGCTGCGGGATCGGGGCACCACCAGTACAGAGCTTGCTCAGGAATGGCAGCAGGCAGGTGTGAGTGCATCTGCATGCACAGTGAGGTAAAGACTTTTGGAGGATGGCCTGGTGTCAAGAAGGGCAGCAAAGAAGCCACTTCTCTCCAAGTAAAACACCAGGGACAGACTGATATTCTGCAAAAGGTACAGGGATTGGTCTGCTGAGGAATGGGGTAGTCATTTTCTCTGATGAATCCCCTATCTGACTGTTTGGGGCATCCAGAAAAAAGCTTGTCCGGAGAAGACAAGGTGAGCGCTACCATCAGTCCTGTGTCATGCCAACAGTAAGCATCCTGAGACCATTCATGTGTAGGGTTGCTTCTCAGCCAAGGGAGTGGGTTCACTCACAATTTTGCCTAAGAACACAGGCAAGAATGAAGAATGGTACCAACACATCCTCCACTTCTCCCAACCATCCAGGAACAGTTTGGTGATGAACAATGCATTTTCCAGCATGATGGAGCATCTTGCCATAAGGCAAAAGTGATAACTAAGTGGCTCAGGGAACAGAACATCAATATTTTGGGTCCATGGCCAGGAAACTCCCCATACCTTAATCCCATTGAGAACTTGTGGTCAATCCTCAAGAGGCGGGTGGACAAACAAAACCCCACAAATTCTGACAAACTCTAAGCATTGATTATGCAAGAATGGGCTGCCATCAGTGCCACTTCTGTGGCCCAGAAGTTAATTGACAGCATGCCAGGGCGGATTACAAAGGTCTTGAAAAAGAAGGGTCAACACCGCAAATATTGACTTGTTGCATCAACGTCATGTAATTGTCAATAAAAGCCTTTGACACTTATGAAATGCTTGTAATTATACTTCAGTTTTCCATAGTAACATCTGACACAAATATCTAAAGACACTGAAGCAGCAAACTTTGTGGAAATTAATATTTGTGTCATTCTCAAAACTTTTGGCCACGACTGATGATATTCCGTTAAAAATAAGCCGTTTCCAGCTACAAGTCATTTACAACATTAACCAGGTCTACACTGTATTTCTGATCAATTTGATGTTATTTTAATGGACAAATTTGTTTGCTTTTCTTTCTAAAACAAGGACATTTCTAAGTGACCCCAAACTTTTGAACGGTAGTGTACCTATGCACACCCACACACTGACCATGACATGTATTCCTGATGGTTTCTGTTATTTGCCAAATAGAGAGAGACCCTGAAAACTTCCCAATGACTTTATTATTGACTATTAGCTTGACTGTCGTTACAGTGTATCATGTGTAGCAACACTCTGCATGGAGGTTCCACATATTGATTCCACACTGCAGTTAAAGTCAGCCCCAACGCTGCTGGAGTGCCTGCTGCTCAGTGCTCTACACGTCCTTCAGAGTATCCATCCAACCTCAGCCACATAAAAACCTCCATAACGTCTCACCCATGTATGAGTCTCTACGTCCCATTACAAGAATGCTTTAACACACCATTCTGTGAACATTCACAGTGCATCGCTGTTTTGCATACATAGAGGCAATGACATTTCCAATGACCCCACTTGGCCCTCACTGGCCCTAACACAGGGTACAGCAGCAGCATTACCAGCTGCCTTGTACTACACCATGTACAAACTGGCTGAGAACGCTGCATCCATCCACTGTTATTGTAGTGATAATAGGTGACCAGGTAGTGACCAGCCTGCATTGCCTTCACAGGGAATTCTGTATACCAGCAGCTCCCAACCTTTTCCGTTCCGGGAACCACCAAATCACAGAAGAAAGCTGGAGGACGGCCTTTCAGGGAACTGTAATAAATCAATCATTGGAGATGTTTTCATGAAACACGTTTTACTTCAATGTGTTGTGTTATTATTTTAAAGGTCACAATAAAGCTGTTCTTGATTCTGGCTCATGTGTTGCTTATGTTCATTCAGAGTGGTTAATCACTGACTGCACAGTCATGTCTACATAATCAATGCAACAATTCAAATATGGATTATGTGTCAAATTCACTGGCATGGGCCGGGTCAATAACGTACAAAATGATTACGTTGAGAAATATACACTGACTGCACAAAACATTAGGAACACTCTCTTTCCATGAAAGCTATGATCCATTATTCATGTTACTTGTAAAATGCACTTCAACCAGTGTAGAAGAAGGGGAGGAGACAGGTTAAACAAGGGTTTTTAAGCCTTGAGACAAGTGACATGGATTGTATACTGTATTTGCCATTCAGAGGGTGAATGGGCGAGACAAAATATTTAAGTGCCATTGAACGGGGTATGGTAGTAGGTGCCAGACGCACCGTTTTGAGTGTGTGAAGAACTGCAACAGTGCTAGTGTTTTTCACACTCAACAGTTTCCCGTGTGTATCAAGAATGGTACACCAACAAAATGACATCCAGCCAACTTGACACAACTTCGGGAAGCTTCAGAGTCAACATTGGCCGGGTATGGTTTTCAATCATGGACAGCTGTCTATCGTTGTCTCTGATTGAGAACCATACTTAGGTAGCCCTTTTCCCACCTATCGGTGTGGGAAGTTGACTTTGTTTAGGGCACACAGCCTTTATCTTCACAGTTTGTTTTGTAGTGTTTATTGTTTTGTTCGGCGTCATTTGGATTAATAAAAGAACATGTACGCTCACTACACTGCACCTTGGTCCTCTCCTTTCAACAGCCGTGACAGCAGGGGATCAAATACTTTTTTCCCCTCAATGTATATACATACAATTGTAATATTTTTTGCCTGTTTTGAATGTTAGTTTGGCTTTAATGTGTGTCACATATCAGTTTGCAAACAATGTAAAAAAAAAAAATCCTTCAGTTAATATAGCCACATACAAACATGGTCTCTTTTTTGCTTTCTTGAGTAAGGCAGCTCCAAAATGCAGGTGTTTCAGCCTAGCTCAGTGCTATCTGTGGTGGTGGGGCAGCCAGCGGAAAATACAGAGCGCAAGGGTTGGTAAGGTTCCCTAGTAGCGCTGTGATTGGCTCAATGTTCTGTCACTCATTTTGACACTACGTCACCGCACAATCTACAGGGAGAGCTCGAAAATTCAAGCCCCTTGGGTGCTGCCATAGATTTAAATTAAAAGTGCCCTACCAAGAAGGCTCAAGGTCATTGGCCACAGATAAAATTATGTCAAATCACGTTATATCTACCATAGCTTTGATTGGACTGATCATATCAACATCATACTTTGAAAATCTTAGCTAGCAAGCTAAACAAGCAGTCATCATCATGAATCAATTCGACAATCTACTGGCAAATCATTTTCAATCCTTGTTATGTGAAGAGAAATGATAGATTAAAACCTGCTCATCGGCCATTGGACATAAAAATTACACAAGTTGGAAAAAGCTCATTCAACAATGAGTGGTTTGGAAGGAATCAGTGGCTAACTGCAAGCTTTGCAAAGCAATCACTAGCCTGCTATTCAGTGGAGAGGGTGTGTGGTCAAAGTCTGGGTTTAAGTGTCTCTTTTCCAAGCTTAAAAGGATATACATTCAATTGCAACACACCATGGGCCAGAGAAGGTTCAATACATTGGCTGTGCTGTCAATCGAGCATGAGTTCTGCCGCGTTCTAATCAACTGGAAACTCGGAACTGGGAGTTCTCCGAATTCATTGAGTTCAAGACAACTCGGGAAAAAAACAGGCTCCAACTCGGAATTCCAAGTCGGGAACTCGGGCCTCTTTCTAGAGCTCCGACCTGAAGATCAAGGGATGTCATGATTCTACTTTGTTTTTTTCTGAGTTCCCAGTTGTCTTGAAAGCACCATAAATCCAGAGAATCGCAGACTGTGATGACGAAATGTACCCACAAGAAGGACTGCCACTTCACCTTCCTATTCAAGTGAGCACAGCACAACAAGGTGAGTCCAAAAATGCATTGTATGCTGCTGCATAAATTATGTAAAATGCCAGGGAGATATGTATACTGTAGCTAAGTAATACTAAGTGTATGTTGTGTAGTAAGCTGTTAGTAGCCCATATACATCACCCTAATAATTTGGTCCCTTTCCCCCTCATAACTTAGCCTACTGTTCTGACTAGGTGGTGCACATGTAGCCTGTTTTAGAGAAATGTCATCAACGAATATTGTCTGCTTATGTGCCCCCTTTATTTATCCTACGGTTCTGACTTGGTGTACAGTACAGGAAGAATACTGTAAGAACGTCCCATGTGTCACTGTACATTTCAAAAGTGCTGAACAAAGAGTTGTATTGATCGTTCTAGCTTGCTCATTAATGTATTAATCAAAATTATGGATTGCCTCTTATCCGCTCATCATCCCCTTATGCCATAGTTTGTACCTCTCAATTGTCAGTAGAAAACACATTTGTTTAAGCAAGTCAGCCATATCAGCCATGTTGTTTTTTAAAAGGCAGTAAATGAGGCTGAATGAACTGTTTCGCTGTCAGACAAGGCTCCGCTGTTAGCCAGGTGTTGCGGTGATAAGGATTCACACAAAGAAAGATCTGCTGTTGGAACAGCTTTATGTAGGCCCTAACAGTTTGTATGCACCATTTGTCACCGTTATAATGCAATTAATGTATTGTTTAGTGTTGTGTAGTGCCTTTGCTGGCATGAATAAAAACTATTTGGGCGGGGAGATGTGTGCGTGCATGCATGAGTGTGTCTTTACATGCTAAAATCGCCACTGCTGATAAGCAAGATAAACCTCTAGCCCCTCATCCTGCTCGCTCTCCTGACAAACTAACTCCTCCAGAGGTGCAGCTTCCTCAGTCATTATCTCCTTTACCAATTAGAGTGAGTATAGGCGCATGCCTTCACATAGGTAGGCAAGATGCAGAGATGTATATCAGTGTACACTTCAGTTAATTGGAGCTAATTGATATTGTTGGATGCTGTACATTTCAATGTATTGGATTTCAATTGTTTGGATTTAGATTGTGTGACGAAAATTCATTTTTGTGTGCTTTGGAATGTATGTGATTTGCATTAGTACATTTGCCAACATACTGTACTGAATGGGTCTTAAGAACGTGAAATGTCAGAAAAATAGTAGAGAGAATTATTTCTTTCAGCTTTTATTTCTTTCATCACATTCCCAGTCGGTCAGAAGTTTACATACACTCAATTGGTATTTGGTAGGATTGCTGTTAAATTGCTTAACTTGGGTCAAACGTTTCGGGTAGCCTTCCACAAGCTTCCCACAATAAGTTGGGCGAATTTTGGCTCATTCCTGCTGAAAGAGCTGGTGTAACTGAGTCAGGTTTGTTGGCCTCCTTGCTCGCACACGCTTTTTCAGTTCTGCCCACAAATGTTCAATAGGATTGAGGTCAGGGCTTTGTGATGGCCACTCCAATACCTTGTATTTGTGGTCCTTAAGCCATTTTGACACAACTTTGACCACACACCCTCTCCACTGAATAGCAGGCTAGTGATTGCTTTGCAAAGTATGATTGGGGTCATTACCCATTTGGAAGACCCATTTGCGACCAAGCTTTAACTTCTTGACTGATGTCTTGAGATGTTGCTTCAATATATCCACATACTTTTCCTACCTCATGATGCCATATATTTTGTGAAGTGCACCAGTCCCTCCTCTAGCAAAGCATGCCCACAACATGATGCTGCCACCCCCGTGCTTCACGGTTGGGATTGTGTTCTTCGTCTTGCAAGCCTCCCCCTTTTTCCTCCAAACATAACAATGATCGTTATGGCAAAAAAGTTACATTTTTCTTTCATCAGGCCAGAGGACATTTCTCCATAAAGTACAATCTTTGTCCCCATGTACAGTTGCACACCGTAGTCTGGCTTTTTTATGACGGTTTTGGAGCAGTGGCTTCTTCCTTACTGAGCAGCCTTTCAGGTTATGTCGATTTAGGACCCGTTTTACTGTGGATATAGATACTTTTGAACCAGTTTCCTCCGGCATCTTCACAAGGTCCTTTGCTGTTGTTCTGGGAATGATTTGCACTTTTCGCATATTCATCTCTAGGAGACAGAACGCATCTCCTTCCTGAGCGGTATGACTGCTGCGTAGTTCCATGGTGTTTATACTTGCATACTATTGTTTGTACAGATGAACGTGGTACCTTCAGGCGTTTGGAAATTGCTCCCAAGGATGAACCAGACTTTATTTTTTTCTGAGGTCTTGGCTGATTTCTTTTGATTTTCCCATGATGTTGAGCAAAGAGGCACTGAGTTTGAAGGTAGGCCTTGAAATACATCCACAGGTACACCTCACATTGACTCAAATGATGTCAATTAGCTTATCAGAAGCTTTAAAGCCATGACATAATTTTCTGGATTTTTCCAAGCTGTTCATAGGCACATTCAACGTAGTGATTGTAATCCTCTGACCCACTGGAATTGTGATACAGTGAATTATAAGTGAAATCATACGTCTGTAAACTATTGTTGGAAAAATTACTTGTGTCATGCACAAAGCCGACTTGCCGAAACTATAGTTTGTTAACAAGACATTTGTGGAGTGGTTGAAAAATGACTCCAACCTAAGTGTATGTAAACTTCCAACTTCAACTGTATATTGTGTATGCACTGTATGTATAGTGTTTGTACTGTATGTACAGTCCTGACCCAAAGTTGAGAATGACACAAATATTAATTTTCACAAAGTCTGCTGCCTCTGTTTGTATGATGGCAATTTGCACATACTCCAGAATGATATGAAGAGAAATCAGATGAATTGCAATTAATTTCCCAAGTCCCTCTTTGCCATGCAAATGAACTGAATTGCCCCCAAAAATGTCCACTCAATCATGGTTACCTGCAAGGAAACACGTGCCGTCATCATTGCTTTGCACAAAAAGGGCTTCACAGGCAAGGATTTTGCTTCCAGTAAGATTATCCAATAAATGGTTTATTCCGGTACAATCAAGAACGTCAAGGAGAGCGGTTCAATTGTTGCAACGAAGGCTTCAGGGCACCCAAGAAAGTCCAGCAAGCGCCAGGACCGTCTCCTAAAGTTGATTCAGCTGCGGGATCGGTGCACCACCAGTACAGAGCTTGCTCAGGAATGGCAGCAGGCAGGTGTGAGTGCATCTGCACGCACAGTGAGGCAAAGACTTTTGGAGGATGGCCTGGTGTCAAGAAGGGCAGCAAAGAAGCCACTTCTCTCCAGGAAAAACATCAGGGACAGACTGATATTCTGCAAAAGGTACACGGATTGGACTGCTGAGGACTGGGGTAAAGTCATTTTCATGATGAATCCCCTTCCCGATTGTTTGGGGCACCCGGAAAAAAGCTTGTCCGGAGAAGACAAGGTGAGCGCTACCATCAGTCCTGTGTCATGCCAACAGTAAAGCATCCTGAGACCATTCAAGGGTGGAGTTGCTTCTCTGCCAAGGGAGTGGGCTCACTCACAATTTTGCCTAAGAACACAGCCAAGGACAAAGAATGGTACCAACACATCCTCCAAGAGCGACTTCTCCCAACCATCCAGGAACAGTTTGGTGACGAACAATGCCTTTTCCAGCATGACGGAGCATCTTGCCATAAGGCAAAAGTGATAACTAAGTGGCTCGGGGAACAGAACATCAATATTTTGGGTCCATGACCAGGAAACTCCCCATACCTTAATCCCACTGAGAACTTGTGGTCAATCCTCAAGAGGCGGGTGGACAAACAAAACCCCACAAATTCTGACAAGCTGCCATCAGTCAGGATGCGGCCCAGAAGTTAATTGACAGCATGCCAGGGCGGATTGCAAAGGTCTTGAAAAAGAAAGGTCAACACTGCAAATATTGACTCTTTTCATCAACTTCATGTAATTGTAAATAAAAGCCTTATGGAATGCTTGTAATTATACTTCAGTATTCAATATTAACATCTGACAAAAATATCTAAAGACACTGAAGCAGCAAACTTTGTGGAAATTAATATTTTTGTCATTATCAAAACTTTTGCCTATGACTTTAGTCTATGTACTGCATCTATAGTGTATGCACTGTATATATAGTGTATGCACTGTATATGTACTGTATCTAGTGTATGCACTGTATCTATAGTGTATTTACTGTATGTAAGTGTAAGTTAAAGGCCAATCTGTATTTGGTTTTGATGGAGAGAGCTGGGAGTAGATGTCATCACGGGGACTCCGCTGCACAGCTGGATGTGTGTTTGTGAGAGAGGTGAAGCTAGCAGGAACAGCTGCAGGAAGTCCTTGGTCTTTGTGGCGTATGTATTTATGTTTGCCGTCGTAGTTGTTACATGTTTGTATAACAAACTGTGTGTCTGCGTTTGTGCTTGCATGCGTGTGTGTGCCAGTGGTGATTTTAGCATGTAAATCTTGCTGGGGCAAACTCCAATTTTTTTAAGAAGCATGCCAGCAAAGTCACTACAAAACAAAACATTAATTGCAGTATAACGGTGACAAGAGGTGCCCCCAAACTGTAAGGGCCTACGCAAAGCTGTCCCAACAGCAGCGCATTCCTTTCAGCACCATGGAGTGGAACCTTACCACCGCTACACTTGGCTATCACTGTATGTACTGTAAATATCATGTATGTACTATATTTACTCTATATATAGTGTATATACTGCATTACTGTTTATAAAATGTATTTACTGTTTATATCATGTATGTGCTGTATATATAGCGTATATATTGTATACACAGTGTATGTACTGTATGCACTTTTTGTACTGCATATATAGTGTATGTACTGTATATATAGTGTATGTAGTGCATATATAAAGTGTATGTACTGTATGAACTGTATATATACTATATATAGTGTATGTACAGTGTACATAGTGTATAAACGGTTTGTACTGTATATATAATGTATGTACTGCATATAAAGTGCATGTACTTTATATGTAGTGTATATAGTGTATATACTGTTTGTACCTTATTTATAGTGCATGTACTGATAGATATATATATCTATATATATATATATATAGTGTAGGTACTGTGTATATAGCATTTGTACTTTATATATAGTGTATTTTCCCTGGGTCGACCGCCCACCTGTCTATCTCTTCCCAAATTGTATATTCCAGATTCTGCTCCCAAATCCAATAATCCTGACATCGCTGCTCCTCCTGCCGCTGCCTGTCACCACGCTGCTTGGTCCTGTTGTGGTGGGTGATTCACGGCTTTCTTCCTGGGAAGGAGAGGAGGACCAAAATGCAGTGTGGTTAAAGTTCATGGTTCTTTAATAAGAAAAACTAAACATGAACACAAATTACAAAATAAATAACGTGAACTAGCAACGAAACAGTCCCGTGTGGCACAAACACTGACACAGGAAACAATCACCCACCAAATACCCAAAGAATATGGCTGCCTAAATATGGTTCCCAATCAGAGACAACGATAGACAGCTGCCTCTAATTGAGAACCAATCTAGGCAACCATAGACATACAATTTACCTAGAAAGGAAACTTACAAAACCCCTAGACAAGGTGAAAATCCCCCATGTCACACCCTGACCTAACCAAAATAATAAAGCAAACAAAGATAACTAAGGCCAGGGCGTGACACTGGCGAACAGACTCAACAACATAATATTGTATCTCCTTCTTGTCAAGAAAAGCACATGAGATAATTATAATTCACAAAGTAAGCAAAACAATGAAATCATTCCAACACCGCCTACAATTATGAATAAGATACAGTATTAATGAGCTATGAGCAATAGGCCTATAACAATGAGATGTATAAACAATGGCATAAGGGACCGATGAGCAGATTTGAGGCAATCCGTAATTTCCATTAAGACTAATGAGCAAGCTAAAATGGACGTAGTCAATAGAACTATTTGTTCAGCACCTAAATGTACAGCAACAGAATTCAGAACATGGGCTGTTCTTACAATTTTCTCCCTGTACATCAAGTCAGAATCATAGGATAAATAAATGGGGCATATAAGCAGACAAAGAAAGCTCTTGCAATATTTGATGGTAACATTTCTCTAAACCAGGCTATAGGCTACATGTGCACCACCAAGTCAGAACAGAAGGCTAAGTGCTGAGGGGGAAATTATTTAGGGTGAGGCACATGGGCAATTTTATCATCAAATTCTGGTATTCTCCGGATTTATGGTGCTTTCAAGACAAATGGGAAATCTGGGGGGACAAAACAAGGTTGAATCATGACGTCAGTGATCTTCAGGTCATAGCTCTAGAAAGTGGCCAGAGTTCCTGACTTGGAATTACGAGTTGGATGACCGTTCAAGAAGTATTTTCCCAGTCGGAGTTAGTTTCTTTTCAGGGTTCCCATTTGTCTTGAACTCAATGAAGTCTGAGATTTCCCAGTTCTGAGTTTCCAATTGTTTTGAATGAAGCAGAAGTCATGCTGGATTACATTGTTTGTAAACTTATATATGACAAGAATTAAAGACAAAGACAAAACATGCAAAACAAAAAAAAAAGTGTTTTTGCTCAGAATTATGGGTCTTCACTCATGTGTATGCATACGTGTGTGTGAGCATGTGTGTTTGTGTGACTGCACCTATAGTGGTATTTGTAGTCCAGTAAAGGCCATCAGTGTGTTGTCCCAGGGCCCAGCTGTAATAACCTGGCTCTCTGCCCTGTAGACCTCAGTTGCTGTCATCACAGGGACTGTAGAGCCAGGCTGGATGTCTGTAACCTGATATCCATCCTTTATCACTCCTCCCTCACTCTGGAACACTCTCTGGGAATGCATGCAAGAGATGCAGAAATGAATGGAAAAGCCTTTCTTACTTCCCTTAACAGTCTAATGGGACACTAGCAAAGGAGCCTGACTGAGATTCAAACCTGAGTTCCTGTGACTGTTAGTTCATCCATTATACCAAGAGGTCTGAACCTCTCCGCAAGGTCCCTAGGTGTTGTACGAAGGTTGCTTCAAGGGCCCTTGTTGTACCTGTACTGCCCTGAGGGCGCGGTTTGCATACAGGACCCCAGCGGTGGTGTCTATGAGGGTCCCCTCCCCTGCCAGCAGGTTGACCTGGGGGAGCCTCTGGATGAACTCTTCTGGTCCCAGGGTCTCTGTGGGAACCTGGTTCTTCTCCAGGATGCTCTTGAACTGCTGGAAGTCCACATCATCAGGGCCCTTCAACAGGATACCAGTTCGCTTGGGAGTTGGAAGGGAAGAAACAAATGAAGTCCTACGGGTGTGTGGATGTTTGTGTATCATCAAGAGGAAATGTTACTGTTACCAGAGGCAGTTATTTAAGCACCATGGTTAAAGTGCCTAGTAAAAATAATGACATGGCATAAATGGAAACTGCAGTCTCCATTTGAAAGACAATATGTACATGAATAAACCATCTATAATAAGAAGCTTCCTTACAAACTCAGTGTGTAACATACAGTACAATACGGAAACTATTCAGATCTCTTCACTTTTTCCACATTGTGATCTGGGGAAGGGTACCAAAAACGTTCTGAAGCATTGAAGGTTCCCAAGAACCTAGTGGCCTCCATCATTCTTAAATGGAAGAAGTTTGGAACCACCAAGACTCTTCCTAGAGCAGGGCTGCCTGGCCAAACTGAGCAATCGGGGGAGAGGGGCTTTGGTCAGGGAGGGGAACAAGAACCTGATGGTCACTCTCACAGAGCTCCAGGATTCCTCTGTGGAGATGGGAGAAACTTCCAAAAGGACAACCATCTCTGCAGCCCTCTACTAATCAGGCCTTTATGGTACAGTGGCCAGACGTAAGCCACTCCTCAGTAAAAGGCACATGACCGCAGGCTTGGAGTTTGCCAAAAGGCATCTAAAGACTATCAGGCCATGAGAAACAAGATTCTCTGGTCTGATGAAACCAAGATTGAACTCTTTGGCCTGAATGCCAAGCTCCCGCCTGGAGGAAACCTGTGTCGTGTTTTTGGCATCATTAAAGTGAAGACTGTTATTTTATCAAATCAATTCTCTGTAATTATTATTACGTGATTAAACTAATCATGTAAATGTAATTAACTAGGACGTCTGGGCACCAAGGAAAATGTTCAGATTACAAACTTATAATTTCCTAATGTAACTTTTCAGATAGTTTAATATCTGATCAATTAGGCTTCTAGTTAATGAATTATACGTTACCTCACGTTAGTCTCGTTCCAAGCGTCGTAAATTGTTGGTTATCTGCACGAACCCAGTCTGCAATGAACCATCCATCAATTGTCTTAATAATTTATTTACTAACTAACTAAATATTCCCAGAAATGCATAACAAACAACCAAGCAGTAGGTATGGTTACAAGGAAATGATAGGGGATGTGCCCTAGTGGGCTAAACCGGTACGGCGGCTTGGTAGACAAAGGGACTGAGAGGGCGTGAAAGACAAAAGACACTACACAGTTGATAATTATAATAATTGAAATGCTAATCCTTTGCACATGAACGCTTACTCATTCAGGAATAATTGCAATCAATATATGTATTTACGATCAGTGTGTCATTGTGATCTTTGTTGGAATCGTCCTTTTCTGTTGGAAAGTTCATCCGAGATTCTCTCTGCGTCCCTGGAGTCTTTGCTTAGATTGTATACTTCAGAGTAACATTCAGAATTGTTCTTACAGAATAGATGTTTCGGCGGTTGTCGGTCTTTTACGACCTGAGTTAACAGATTCTGGGTGAAGGGGGAAGGGAGAGGTGGTGAGCGAGAGAGAGTTGGTGCTTGCTATATCCAAAGAGGGCCACGTCATGACACCTGGCACCATCCCTATGCTGAAGCATGGTGGTGGCAGCATCATGCTGTGGGGATGTTTTTCAGTGGCAGGGAATGAGAGACTAGTCAGGATCGAGGGAAAGTTGAATGGAGCAAAGAACAAAGAGATCCTTGATGAAAACCTTCTCCAGAGCACTCAGGACCTCAGACTTGAATGAAGGTTCACCTTCCAACAGGACAATGACCCTAAGCACACAGCCAAGACAACGCAGGAGTGGCTTCGGGATAAGTCTTTGAATGTCCTTGAGTGGCTCAGCCAGATCCCGGACTTGAACCCGATCTAACCTCTCTGGAGAGACCTGAAAATAGCGACGCTCCCCATCCAACTTGAAAGAGCTTGAGAGGATCTGCAGAGAATAATGGGAGAAACTCCCCAAATACAGGTGTGCCAAGTTTGTAGCATCATACCCAAGAAGACTTGAGGCTGTAATCTCTGCCAAAGGTGCTTCAACAAAGTACTGAGTAAAGGGTCTGAATACTAATGTAAATGTGATTTTTCAGTTGTTTATTTTTTATAAACTAGCAAAAATTCTAAAAAACTGTTTTTACTTTGTCATAACGGGGTATTGTGTGTAGATTGATGAGGGAAATAAATGATTTAATTCATTTTAGAATAAGGCTGTAACGTAACAACATTTTGAAAAAATCAAGGGGTCTGAATACTTTCCGAATTCACCGTATGTTACCCATGAAAGCATATAGTGAAAAAGGATTGAAACATAGCCTCTAAAATAAATAATGAATAAATTATTTTTTATGAATTTAGTTTGTTTTCAATTTATGAAAATAGTTTGTTGATGTTTGTACTTGGCTAAGACTATGTTAATTAACACAGTAGCCCTTTAAAGCAGCAATCAGCAGCTGAAACAATAACAAAGTTAATTCCCCGCCCCTGTATCGGTAAAAAACTGAGGGATGTGGCTGGAGAAATGTAAACACTCTCAAATTCATAGACAGATGGCAGACTGTGAAGGAAAGAAGGCAGACTGAATGCACGCAATGTAGATCACCTCAAGATAAAAACGTAATATTCAATATCGGTATGTTAGACTAAATATTAGCACTTCACAATCTGGTGGGTAATAACCTTCAATCTAGATAACAACGCAAAACAGATCAAAAGACTAGAGAAATGTAGCGACAAATATTACGAAAACAAGCAACACCCAAACATGACGATGTCTCAAAACGAAAACGTGACTCTTCTACAGACACAGACGATTTAATCTTTTCACCACCAGGAATGGTAAAGGTCGAAACTGATCTGTTAAAATCAATAAATGACAAACTGGGCATACTTGAACAGTCAGTAAAGGATATAAAAGAGTTGAAGGCAAAGCCTCAAGATGAGTGATGAAAAAGCGGCGATATTCGAGAAAGACACAAACAAGCTAAAAGGGACAGTCAATCAGATTGAAACCAAAATTAATGAACTTAAAAAGAAGATCATCGTTCTGAGAGAAGCCTTTCTTGACATACAGACTAGATCTATGAGAGAGAATCTGGTACTTACAGGTATCCAAGAAGAAGGAGAAGTTCCTGAATCTGTAGTTAGAAGGTTCCTCCTTACAACGCTTCAGAACCCAAGTGAAGCGCTTCAGAACCCACGTGAAGCTGTCGACAAAATCCAACTTGAACGTGCACCAACTTGTAATAATACAAAAAAATGCTTTTCTATCTATCTTCAAATATAACTAATTGGAACACGAAAGCATTAATTCATCATTGTGAAGATAAAAACACAGCAGACAGAAGGCACAGTATGTGGGCATGTGTGGATGAATTGAGATGGATGGTGTGGTGTGTGTTTTTTGGTGTTTGGGAAAGTGTGGCGTTAAGTGACTGAGAAAGGAAAAGATTGCATATCCCAGAACCAATGTATGTTTGTGAGCAGGGGTTGTGAGAGAGCTTTCCATTTTGAGCAGATGAGGGATATACATTTTATAATGAATTATACATATTATTTGTTTATTTATTTATTGTCCTATCATGGTGGAATTGTATTTTAAAATTAATTATACATCTAATTTATTTATTGTCCTATCATGGGAAACTACATTTAAAATAATTAATTATACATCCTATATTGATGGAATGGTCCACAACCCTATACCCTAGATAGCCACCTGAACGACCCAGATACTAATGAGAAGTCCCTATCTGTTTTATGCTGTAAGCAGCCTGTATGCAGACAAAATGCGGTCAGAGACCTTCTAGAGCAGCACCGCCCCCTCAAGATTCTGAGCCTGCCTGGCAAAGCCGGAGCCCCATGATGGGAGAGCATAATTTACAAGGAAATTCTCAAAGCTGCTAATGAGAACCTTGACGACCTTGTACCTAGCCTTTGGGGATTCCGGTGGGGTGCCCCCACCCAGGCAGTGACAGTGCTGGCAACACTAGCTGCAGTAACCATGGGGAGGGGGTCACACTCAGACATTCAGAGAGGGGGCATATTATTGTGGCCCTTGTGGCACAAAATCTGACTGCACGGACTTGCTTGGGAATATAGTCACAATGGGGGACCATGTGTGGGTGTATCAGGGAAAGGGAGTATATCTGATCTCCATCGCCTAGGACGTGACAATAGTTAATCAAATCTCCCCATTTCTGCACATTTTTTGCACAGTTTTGCCTGCCTTCTCATACAGATGCAACTGTTTATACATTCGTAAATCAAGACCTTTCTTGAGTTAGACTCTGGGATAGTGCAACTTTTGAGAATCTGATTCTATGGTTGTTGTGGGGGAAAGGGGTTGAAGGTGTATGAGTGTGTATGTGCGTGTGTGTGTATCCCACAACTGTTGCGAGGGTGTAAAAGATGTTAGGGACAATATAGGATGAATCACAATAATTGTTTGCTAAAATAACATTTATTCCTCAATAATCCTTTGCTTAAACTGTCTACATTACTACAAATATTAATAGCTAATTATGGAAAATAAGATAAACAGGATTTTTAAAATACATATTTTTTAATGGCTATATATAATACAAATTGAGGTGAGGGCAATGGAATGCATTTGGCGGTTGATCTGCTTCTGTTCTGTGGGCGGCACTGTGTGCTCTTTTCGAAGGATGGGTCCCGGTCTCTCCAGGGCCACGGGATCCGGAGGGTCGTGGGTGGTTGGGGTTTTAGCGGTTGGACTAGTGGGGACCAATTGGAGGTTTACTTAGTTGGATTGCAAATATCATGGTACACCTATATAGACACTCAATCATCACGTCACTTTTTAATGGTACGTTTACAAACATATATTTTGATAAATATAATTGAAACTTGTGTCTCATTATGGTCATTGATGAAATAAGTATAGCCAGTTATTGTTATGGCAGATAATAAGAAAAGACGATCAGTATTTAACCTTTCTAGCGCAGGCGTTCCGCTAACGGAACCCCTCGACAACATTCCGCTGAAAAGGCAGCGCGTGAAATTCAAAAATATTTTTTTGAAATATGTAACTTTCACACATTAACAAGTCCAATACAACAAATGAAAGAAAGACATCTTGTTAATCTACCCATCGTGTCCGATTTCAAAAAAAGCTTTACAGCGAAAGCACAACATATTAGGTCGAAGGCGAAAGCCTAACAGATGTTAGGTCATAGCCAAGTCAAAAAAATACACAGCCATTTTTCCAGCCAAAGATAGGAGTCACAAAAAGCAGAAATATAGATAAAATGAATCACTAACCTTTGATGATCTTCATCAGATTACACTCATAGGACATCATGTTACACAATACAATACATACAACACAATACATGTTTTGTTCGATAATGTGCATATTTATATCCAACAATCTCAGTTTATATTGGCGCGTTACGTGCAGTAATGTTTTGATTCCAAAACATTCAGTGATTTTGCAGAAATACTCATAATAAACATTGATAAAAGATACAAGTTTTAGTCACAGAATTAAAGATATACTTCTCCTTAATGCAACAGCTGTGTCAGATTTCAAAAGAACTTTACGGAAAAAGCATAATCTGAAAACGGCGCTTAGAGCCCAAAACAGCCAGAGAAATATCCGCCATTTTGGAGTCAACAGAAGTTAGAAATAACACCATAAATATTCACTTACCTTTGATAATCTTCATCAGAAGGCACTCCCAGGAATCCCAGTTCGACAATAAATGACTGATTTGTTCCATAAAGTTCCATAAAGTCCATCATTTATGTCCAAATAGCCACTTGTTGTTAGTTAATCTTCATGAGGCGCAAGCACTTCGTCCAGACAAGAACTCGAAAAGTTCCGTTACAGGTCATAGAAACAACTCAAACGATGTATGGAATCAATCGTTAGGATGTTATTAACATAAAACATCAATAATGTTCCAACTGGAGAATTCCTATGTCTGAAGAAAAGCACTGGAACGAGAGGTAACTCTGTCGGGAGCGCGCGTCACAAGCCAGAGATACTCTGCCAGACCACTGACTCAAAGAGGTCTCATGAGCCCCTCCTTCATAGTAGAATCCTCAAACCAGTTTCTAAAGACTGTTTACATCTAGTGGAAGCCGTAGGAAGTGCAACTTGACTCCATAGACACTGTGTGTTTGGTATGCAAAGCTTTGAAAAACTACAAACCTCAGATGTCCCACTTCCTGGCAGGTTTTCGCCTGCCATATGAGTTCTGTTATACTCACAGACATCATTCAAACAGTTTTAGAAACTTGTTTTGCTGTCCAATACTAATACTAATATGCATATATTAGCATGTGGGACAGAGTAGGAGGCAGTTCACTCTGGGCACGCTATTCATCCAAAAGTGAAAATGCTGCCCCCTATCCCAAAAAGGTTTTAAGAGAAGGAATATAATATATTGTTTACAGGAAACTCTTTCAACAATTTTAGATGAAGTTTTGTGGAAAAATGACTGGGGGGATAAATATATTTCTCCCATGGGCAAAGAAATTCAAAACGGGTGATGATATTAATTAACAGTCATTTTGATCCAAACTCGCAAATTGTCTAAACAGATCCTCAAAGTAGATGGATGATTTTAAATATGTTATTGGACAATAAACAGATATGGCTTATTAACCTATACGGTCAAAATAATGATGATCCAAGCTTCTTTGAAAATATATATAAGAATTTATCAACTCTACAAGCAACATTAGACTCTATTATTATGGTGGGGGATTTAAATACGGTTTTAAATACCTCTATGGGCCGTAAAGGAGATCACACTACAAACTATCACCCTCAGGCACTTAAGGAAATCATGAATGTCATGGATATATTGGAATTATTGGATATATGGAGACTTAAATACCCTGACCTAGTGAGATATACATGGCGCAGGCTTAATCAAGCTAGTCATCTTGATTACTTTCTTGTGTCATTCTCTCTGGCACCAAAAGTTTAAAAAGTGTTGATAGGGGACAGAATGCGGTCGGATCATCACATAGTTGGCATATATATTACTCTTACATAATTTCCACGTGGGTGAGGATATTGGAAATGTAATTAAAGCCTACTGGATATAAACATGTTTTTAACGAGGACAGAAAAATGTATAACTTGCTTTTTCCGACATAACATAGGTACAGCAGATCCCCTTATTGTATGGGACACTTTTAAATGTGCCTTTAGAGGCCATGCAAATCAGTACTCATCTCTAAAACAAAAGCAATTTAGGTCAAAAGAGTCCATATTAACAAAGGAAATTGAAGGACTAACAGTACAGACAGATACTGTAGCAATAAAAACGGTACCATAAAGGCTCAGAGGTAAGAGGAAAAACAAAAAGAAATGGAGGAACTTAATTCAAGAAAGATCCAGTGTACTATATTATAAAATGAAGCGAACTGGATAGAATATAGGGAAGAATGCACCAAATTCTTTACAAAATGTATGTATTGAAACTTATTACTTATGATGGAGTCACTCACCGAATCATATTTTGAAAGAGGAAGTAAAGTACTTTAAGAATATGTTTTCATTTCAGTCTCCTCCATCTCCACTAACCGAATCTAATTGTATGGATTTTTTTTTCCTATTAATAATGTAAAATTAACATCTGTATATAAAAAGTAATGTGAAGGCCAAATTACAGAGGAGGAACATCTTGATGCATTTAAGACTTTAAGTCCGGGAAAACTCCAGGGCTGGATGGCATACCAGTGGAAGTATACCAAACTTTTTTTGATATACTCAGATGACCATTTGATCATGTTTTAACCACTTCTATATAAACAGTAGATTATCAGACACGCAATAAGAAGGTCTGATTTCATTATTACTGAAACAGGATCAAAGTGGTACATATAAAGATTCCATCAATTTAAAGAATTGGAGGCCTCTTACTTCAGTGGTGTGATGCAAAAATTCTAGCTAAATGCTTGGTGCATAGAATTAAAAAGGTTTTGTCAGATATTATTCATCCTAATCAGACAGTTTTTTTTACATGGACGATACATTTGAGATAATAAAAGACAAGTACTGGAAAGAATAGAATACTATGAAATATTGGGAAACCAGGCCTGGTTTTCATAGCTGACTTTGAAAAGGCTTTTGATAAAGTATGACTGGAGTTTATATATAAATGCCTGGAATATTTCCATTTTGGAGAATCTCTTATAAAATGGGTTAAAGTTATGTATAGTAGCCATAGGTGTACAATAGTAAATAAACTGTCAAGAGGAGTTAAACAAGGTTGTCCACTATCGGCAAATCTATTTATTATTGCCATCGAAATGCTAGCTGTTAAAATTCGATCCAACAATAATATTAAGGGATTAGAAATCCATGGCTGAATAACAAATGTGTCATTGTATGCAGATAATTCTTGTTTTCTTTTAAAACCTCAATTGGAATCCCTCCACAGCATAGAAAATCTAGATTCTTAATTCTAACCTCTCTGGATTTAAACCAAATATTACGTATTGGATCACAAAAAAATGCTACTTTTAAATTACTGTGTAGTTTACCAATAAAATGGTCTGACGGGGATGTGGACATAATCGGTATACATATCCCGAAAGAAAGAAATTATCTCACTCCAATACATTTTCATAGAAAGTTAGCAAAAATAGATAAGATCTTGCTACCATGGAAAGGAAAATATCTGTCTATTTGTGGAAAAATCACCCTGATTTAACTGTTTAATCATATCACAGTTTACCTATTTGCATATGGTTTTTCCTAACTAGTGGGAAATTCGGAAAATACTACTTGTGAACTGGGCGCAAAAAGAGTTCTGTTTTTCCTGTGTCTTGTATCATATTGTACAACAGCCGATGAAACCGATCACTGTAAAAGTGTGAAATAATTTGATCAGTGTTATTTCCTGATAGTTTCTGGTTGAAAATACAATATACACAGGACCTTCTAATCAGCAGGTTGTGCATGGGTGGAGTTTCAGCATCCCTGGTGACATCACCAGGCGGTAAATAAGTTAATAGACCAATAACAAAGAGAGTTCCAAACCTCTCTGCCAAAAACAGCTTTTAGGTGTCCTCCCCCTTCCCAGCTCAGACCACTCCCAGACTGTCCTAACTATTTCTTGCTTAAGAAATAGTTTTTTGCTAAATATATGTTTTTGTTTCCTTTTGACCATTTTCATTGAAAACTATTACAGTAAGGTACTTAATTGTTACCCAGAAATGATTTGATATTGATATAAAAATGTCAGCATTAGGACTTTAACCACAGTATGGATCAATCCACCAGAGTGGAGGGGCCTAATGAGAGGGATATATAACCTGAAAACTAGCTGTTATTGGCAGAGAGGTTTGGAAATCTCTTTGTTTGATCTGTTTATGCCACGTTCAAAACAACTTGGAACTCTGAAATCTCAGACTTCAGTGCGTTCAAGACAACTGGGAACTCAGAAAAAGATCTCAGAATGGGAAAAATCGATTTGAACAATCATCCGACTCTAAATTCCAAGTTGGGAATTTGGGCCTCTTTCTAGAGCTCCCACTCCGACATGAAGATCACTGATATCATCGCTTGACTTCTTATTTTTCAGAGTTCCCAGTTGAAAGCACCAATACTACCTGTTGATGTCACCAGGCAAAACTCCTCCCATATAAAACCCACCGATTTAAAGGGCATGTGTGGATTTTCACACATTTACATTGTTAGTTTCATCAGCTGTTGTACAGTATGATACAAAATACAGGGAAACATTTACATTTTGACTGCAAAGTCTCTGGAAGGTTTAGTGTATATCCCAATAATACATTTTATATTCAAAACAGATGAATAAACATAAAAAACATATTTTCTTTTTAGGTGTACATAAAGAGGAGTATTCAAAAATGGTCTGTTGGTTGATATTCCCCTTGGGGGACTCCCCATCATCTTGTCAAAATGTGCAAAACAATTAATTGAGTCTTAGCTTTCACAATAGCTGATAACTCCAACCGTTCAAAAGTTAGAGACACATTTGTAGGAAAAAGACAACTGCTAATTAGTGGATATTGGAGGTTACTCATGTTCTATGAACGAAGCAGTGCATTCCGTGGATTGAAAATCATTGGCGAGGGGATGGCGTAATAGTCTCCTGGAATATTGGGGGGGACATGTCACACTCACTCTGAGCAAGGGAACACGACCTTCGTTTGCTGTTTGCTAAGATGGATTTCAGGCCTCTCTTCTCCTATGTGCCACTGTTTTGGTGGAAAAATAGACATGGAAAAAAATGTAACAATAGACACCTTACATTGGTTCTTTACATTTTCTGTTGGATGAATGACTTTATGGTAGGGATTCTGGTTGGGAATCCCCCCCCCCATTGTGAATTTTCTCATTGCACTTTTGGCTCCTATAGAACTATTCATTTGTTGTTGATGTTTGAATCCTTATTTTGTTGTTTATGCTGAACCCCTATGATTTTTCTATTAATACCATTATTATTGCAGTGGCCAAGTTCCTCAATATCAAAGTTTGTGGTTTATGGAGAGGGCCGTGTTGTATGCTAGGGCCACCCGGGGCTGGCCTGAGCTGTAGGTATCTGAGTGGCTGCCTCTAATTGAATGGTCTGGGTGAGGGATGGTCTCCGGGGCGATGTATGACTGCTGTTTTCTCTGGTGCAGGCGGCCTGCTGTGATACATGTGCAGCACCACAGCCAGGAGACTACTCCATTCATCAGCACTCCTCCCCCAACCCCCTAAGCCCGCTCCGCTGGGTGGGTGTAAATATGATCTGCACCCCAGTGCGGCCCGCCCGTCCTTGAGTGATGGGCACAGTGTCCGGAGGCTGCCCACAGGCATAGCTCCCATCTATCCTCCTCACTGAAGGATCCATTTGGCCGGTGAAATACATTCCAGGAACCTGGTATCGCTCACCAAGATTTACACAGCTTCCCCTCCTCTATCTTTCATTGTCTCAATGGTTTTTAAAGGTATACGCCAAGGACATCCCTGCAGTAAGCCCCACGCCTCAGCCCTTATGTCATCCTGTATATAACTTATACTGCACTGAGGGGATTCATGCTGGGGTTCAAATGCAGTTTGGAAGTCATTCTTTTTCTTGCTGGTTTTGTAGTGTCATTTCACTCCCACACTAACATAGCTTCACCAGATCCCTGATAGGATACCTTTCAAGCTCACTGACCTATCAGCTTTGGTTTGTCTAAGCCAATGAGAACTGGCTCACAGTGGCATAATTGAATGCTTTCCTGTCATATCTATTCATGTAAATAAACATAGTGAGTGAAACTAGCCCAGGCTCAGTTCAGGGCACACTAGGTATAAAAGTATAATGAGGAACAGGCTCCCCTTCTACATCATTTTTGATTAAGATAAAGTAGCAGCATACCTGAACAGTGTGACATTAGCCTCAGCCTCCAGTTTAGCCCAGAGCAGGTAGCATTCCTCCATCATGTGGGTGTAAAAGTCATGTTCATAAGCCTTCCTGATGATCCTGGTCTGGCCAATGGAACTCCCCCGGGAGCGGGGCAGGATGAGCGGAAGAATGACACAGCATAATGTCCTTATGGCTCTATATTGCAGTGTATGATTCTTATTGTAGTCGGTGGTGCTCAATGGCCAGTAATGAGGAAAAGGTATCACTGATGAAGTGATATTGATTGGTAGCTTTGTGCTTATCCTGCAATTATAAGTGTTCTACTCTTACTGTATGTTACTGTCAGTTGAGCTATGTTAGATGTGTACACATGGAGTTTAAATATTAGGCCACAGACATGATGAAAATACAGTGGGGCAAAAAAGTATTTAGTCAGCCACCAATTGCGCAAGTTCTCCCACTTAAAAATATGAGAGGCCTGTAATTTTCATCATAGGTACACTTCAACTATGACAGACAAAATGAGAAAAAAAATCCAGAAAATCACATTGTAAGATTTTTTTATGAATTTATTTGCAAATTATGGTGGAACATAAGTATTTGGTCAATTACAAAAGTTTATCTCAATACTTTGTTACATACCCTTTGTTGGCAATGACAGAGGTCAAACGTTTTCTGTAAGTCTTCACAAGGTTTTCACACACTGTTGCTGGTATTTTGGCCCATTCTTCCATGCAGATCTCCTCTAGAGCAGTGATGTTTTGGGGCCGTTGCTGGGCAACACGGACTTTCAACTCCCTCCAAAGATTTTCTATGGGGTTGAGATCTGGAGACTGGCTAGGCCACTCCAGGACCTTGAAATGCTTCTTACGAAGCCACTCCTTTGTTGCCCGGGCGGTGTGTTTGGGATCATTGTCATGCTGAAAGACCCAGCCACGTTTCATCTTCAATGCCCTTGCTGATGGAAGGAGGTTTTCACTCTAAATCTCACAATACATGGCCCCATTCATTCTTTCCTTTACACGGATCAGTCATCCTGGTCCCTTTGCAGAAAAACAGCCCCAAAGCATGATGTTTCCACCCCCATGCTTCACAGTAGGTATGGTGTTCTTTGGATGCAACTCAGCAATCTTTGTCCTCCAAACACGACGAGTTGAGTTTTTACCAAAAAGTTCTATTTTGGTTTCATCTGACCATATGACATTCTCCCAATCTTCTTCTGGATCATCCAAATGCTCTCTAGCAAACTTCAGACTGGCCTGGACATGTACTGGCTTAAGCAGGGGGACACGTCTGGCACTGCAGGATTTGAGTCCCTGGCGGCGTAGTGTGTTACTGATGGTAGGCTTTATTACTTTGGTCCCAGCTCTCTACAGGTCATTCACTAGGTCCCCCGTGTGGTTCTGGGATTTTTGCTCACTGTTCTTGTGATCATTTTGACCCCACAGGGTGAGATCTTGCGTGGAGCCCCAGATCGAGGGAGATTATCAGTGGTCTTGTATGTCTTCCATTTCCTAATAATTGCTCCCACAGTTGATTTCTTCAAACCAAGCTGATTACCTATTGCAGATTCAGTCTTCCCAGCCTGGTGCAGGTCTACAATTTTGTTTCTGGTGTCCTTTGACAGCTCTTTGGTCTTGGCCATAGTGGAGTTTGGAGTGTGACTGTTTGAGGTTGTGGACAGGTGTCTTTTATACTGATAACAAGTTCAAACAGGTGCCATTAATACAGGTAACGAGTGGAGGACAGAGGAGCCTCTTAAAGAAGAAGTTACAGGTCTGTGAGAGCCAGAAATATTAGTTTGTAGGTGACCAAATACTTATTTTCCACCATAATTTGCAAATAAATTCATTAAAAATCCTACAATGTGATTTTCTTTTCTAATTTTGTTTGTCATAGTTGAAGTGTATCTATGATGAAAATTACAGGCCTCTCTCATCTTTTTAAGTGGGAGAACCTGCACAATTGGTGGCTGACTAAATACTTTTTTGCCCCACTGTATAGTATATCTCAATTGTTTATTATTTTGAACAGCTGATGTAGTTGCATTTTGTAAAAACTATCAAAATAATTTGGAGTTAGAATATTATACATCACTTGAAAGGACACAACCTCTACTGCAGAGTTCCCCAACTGGCGGCCCGAGGGCTGAATTTGGCCCGAGGGTGATTTTATTTGGCCCCCAAGTTTTCTGAGCAATTAATTTTTTATTTAGGAAATCTGTTCCTAAGTATTCCCACTGATCATAAACAAATGCAAGCAAGGTTTGAAATTATTATGATCAAATATTATATCTGTTTGGGCTTGCTGCCGTAAATTTGCAGTCTACAAATGATTTTTAATTATGTTCTCCCCCTACCATGAGCTCAAGATAAAAATAGGCCCACAGCTCAATCTAGTTGATGATACTTGCTCTCTGTCTACTTCGATGTCTGTACACAACTCTTGACGTTACAGTCAGCAAATAATGACATTTGAAAACATGACTAATCTGAAAATGTAGAAGGCACATACGGTTCTTGGTCTGTAGGGCTCAACTGTTAGGGATGATATGATAGTGATACTATATGTAGAAGATCATAGAACATATGGATTTGACTGGATTCATCTGAAGAAGAAGAATCGGTCAGAACATAAGGAATAGTTTTAGAATATGTTATGACACCGTGAACATTGATGTTGTCATTGTGAATAACTAATTTGAGCTATTATGTAGTGATGGCTCCTTTTTGAGGCCGTCTCTCTCTGACACAACTGATTTATCAAGAGACAAGATGATGACGACTGTGATTCTCTTCAATCTTCACAACAGTGAGATTTTATTTCCCACCCAGCGCTAGAAGGTCACAATGATTTTAAGTCAAAAGGGCAGATTATTTTCCATATAAGTAGGCCTACATACACCGCTCTCTTTGCTTCACGCACTTCCAATCACCACTCTCACAGCATTAAAGACACAACAGACCAGTTCAGCATGTTAATGATCATCAACACATTGAGATTTGCACCCAACATAATTGCAGTCATCACACAAATGAAGAAATACATAGTGCATCGCGCACCAGAACAAAAGAGATGCATTCCAAATGCTCCAGTCTAATTAGAACTCAAACATGTGATACAGCAGAGTCGGGCATTCAGATGCATTTTGTTTTATTCATGGGACATTACTAGACGCTTTGCTTGTAGTGCTGTTGTTGTTCCCCTGTGCAAATTGCAGGGTTGGCACACATCGGCTCAACCATCAATCACACACTGCTGACTGCACACACACACACACACACACACACACACACACACACACACACACACACACACACACACACACACACACACAGATATGACACCTAGGCATTCGAATTCCACAACCACACACTGCTGACTACCACAACCACACACACCTGCTGACTACACACACACACACACACACACACACACACACACACACACACACACACACACACACACACACACACACACACACACACACACACACACAGATATGACACCTAGGGATTCGAATTAGTTCCACAACCACACACTGCTGACTGCACACACAATCATCAATCACACACTGCTGACTGCACACACACCCATGCAAACACACACTGATATGACACCTAGGCATTCGAATTAGTTCCACAATCTCACACACACACACAGATATGACACCTAGGGATTGCACATTCAATCACAACCACACACTGCTGACTACACACACACACACACACACACACACACACACACACACACACACACACTGATATGACACCTAGGCATTCGAATTAGTTCCACAATCTCACACACACACACACACACACACACACACACACACACACACACACACACTGATATGACACCTAGGGATTCGAATTAGTTCCACAACCACACACTGCTGACTGCACACACAATCATCAATCACACACTGCTGACTGCACACACACCCATGCAAACACACACTGATATGACACCTAGGCATTCAAATTAGTTCCACAACCACACACTGCTGACTGCACACACGCACACAAACACACACTGATATGACACCTAGGGATTCGAATTAGTTCCACAACCACACACTGCTGACTGCACATGCACGCACGCACACACACACACACACACACACACACACACACACGCACGCACACACACACACACACACACACACACACACACACACACACACACACACACACACACTGATATGACACCTAGGCATTCAAATTAGTTCCACAACCACACACTGCTGACTGCACATGCACGCACGCACACACACACACACACACACACACACACACACGCACGCACGCACACACACACACACACACACACACACACACACACACACACACACACACACACACACACACACACACACACACACACACACACACACACACACCTAGGGATTCAAATTAGTTCCACAACCACACACTGCTGACTGCACACACACACACACACACACACTGATATGACACCTAGGCATTCAAATTATTTCCACAACTAAGTATTCACCCATAGTGGGGAGTAACAATTTGAGAGTTGACTGTACTCTGACATCAAACTTCCAAGTTGCAAACTCTAAAGTGTTTCCCCCACTGTTTGCTTGAGTGCTGCTTCATTGTAATGTGAGAGTGAGTGGGTGACGAAAACAATAACAAGCTCTCTTTTGATATATCTAATTTGGATTCAGGTACAGGAAAGGAGGCAAAAACTTAAGGCCACAGCTTTCTGATTATCACATGGGAGGAGAGAAAGAAGACACACTCATGCATGCACGCACACACATACGCTCATAAGCACGCTTGTTTATGCACACACACACATGCGTACTCGCACACACACTCCAAGCTTAAAGGCCCAGTGCTTTCAAAAACTTGATTGTCCTGTGTTTTATATATATTTCCACACTATGAGGTTGGAATAATACTGTGAAATTGTGAAAATGATGATAATGCCCTTTTAATGTAAGAGCTGTTTTGAAAAGACCTCCTGAAGTGTCAGCCCGTTTTGGTGGGATGGAGTTTTGGCCTACCTGGTGACATCTCCAGGTAGTAAATTAATTAATAGACCAATTAGAAAGAGAGTTAAAAACTGGCAATAACAGCTAGTTTTCAGGGTTCTCCTCCCCACTCCTAGAGAATCCTAGCAAATTTCTCTCTTGAGAATTTGCTCTTTGCTAAGAAGCTATATTTGTTTATTTTTTACTATTTGAATCGGGGGAAAAAATCACACGATTTGTTAGCCAGAAATGATTTGATATTGAGATACAAACAGTTGCATTGGACCTTTAAAGAGCTGAGGCACCCTGCTGCTCCTCCAAAATCACCATCTGCTGACTGATATTTGACTCTCTGAGACCATTTTATCCAGGCTGGTAGTACGCCTGCTCACTCTCCCACTCTGTGGGTTTTACCTCATCTTCTGAAACAATGCAGTTTAAAGGGTAGCTCTTTGAAATATACTGAGTCAGGGTTTTGTCCCAGAGAACCGCTCAACACTGTATGGATTTGAGGGGCTATAAACATCGTCTTCAATCTATTTTCTTGTGTGCTGCATGTCAACCTCAATGCGTTCTACATGCTCAGCTAAACCTATTTCTACGATATATAATATATAAACCAATAACCATGTTTCCATTCCCAGATTATTTATTCAGTGGTATAGCTCCAGATTAGTTTTGTCCCTGCACATAACCTATGTCCCTGGGATCTCCTATACTAGCATGTAATTAAATAGAAATCCTTATTCAGTCATTTGATTTGTTGTTGGGGCTAATACAGTTGATTCTGAGTAATAATTGACCCAGCTCACTTTAGACTGAAGAAAAACAAAATTCTAAAATGTACTAAAATGGTTCTAAAATGTACATAGTAGTCAGATGGAATAAACATTCATATATTATATATAACAGCTCCTATAGATACTGTAGTGGAAATCCAAACCAGGGTGTATACATACGAGGGAAATGTAATTGTTAATCCATGTCCCTGTGTGTTATTAAACATGATGCTGAGAGCTCCAGCTCAACCAACCAAAAGGGACTTAATTACCTTATATTTACAAGTTACACTATTTATTTCTGAACATGTCTAAATATAAGCCCTGCCTGTTGAATATTCATGTCCCCAATTGCTTGCACACAGGTTAATATTTGTCTGTGTCTGATGAATAACTGAAGGCTGATGAATAATGGATGTGCCTGGGCCTGCCTGTTATTTTTTTTATTACCAGCATTGGGTCTGCCTGGCTGAATCTGGCTGTGCCTGATGTGTCACGTGTCCATTCTGTCAGCTAGTGGAAGTGACTACAGGGATCAGGTGTCTCTTTATGTCTGACACTGTTGCTGTACAGAGATCACGATTCGCTATCTACCCTGTTTTTTTTTGCACTTTTACGCAGTCAGCATTGCATAGCATGAGGACATGGTTTGGTTACTGGAGTTGAGCTTCTTGAGACCGGGACATACGGTACTGGAGGAAGTCTTAAAATGCCTCTTCTAAATGTTGTTTTGAAACCTCTAGAGGATTGATGTCCCCCCCACAGGACGGTTAAACTAACGTAGGCTAATGTGATTAGCATGAGGTTGTAAGTAACATGAACATTTCCCAGGACATAGACATATCTGATATGGGCAGCAAGCTTAAATTCTTGTTAATCTAACTGCACTGTCCAATTTACAGTAGCTATTACAGTGAAATAATACCATGCTATTGTTTGAGGAGAGTGCACAATTACGAACTTGAAAATACATTAATAAACCAATTAGGCACATTTGGGCAGTCTTGATACAATATTTGTAACAGGCATGCAATGGTTCATTGGATCAGTCTAAAACGTTGCACATACACTGCTGCCATCTAGTGGTCAATATCTAAATTGCACTGGAATAATCCATTATGGAATTTCTCTTGCATTTCAAAGATGATGGTACAAAATAAATACAAAATAATGTTTGTTTTTTTCTTTGTATTATCTTTTACCAGATCTAATGTCTTATGTTCTCTTGTATTCATTTAACATTTCCACAAACGTCAATGCGTTTCCTTTCAAATGGTATAAAAAGGTCCTGAGCTATAGGCAGTTGGATGTGGGTATGTCATTTTAGGCAAAAATTGAAAAAAAGGGGCGGATCCTTAAATGAAACAAAAATCAGCCTATTATTACTGTATTTAATGCAAGGCACCATGAATCTACCTGATGTGTTTTAAAGTTCTGCCTCCTCTTTCCTTCCATGAGCAGCCTGTGGGTTTTTGGCTGCTGTGTCTGCTCCATCTGTGTTGTAGTCCTTTGACAGAGTGATTATGGATGTTGGTGTCCAGGCATGAAGAAGTGTCTGGCATGGCATGTGTTGCTCTAGAATCATTATGTGGAAATGACGAGACCGCAATTGGCAAACAAATATCACTTGTGATTTGACGACTATGATTGGAGTTATGGAATAGATCACACTAGTATTAAAACTAACTGCATATTAAAATAACTGAGCTAAGACAGATCATTGTTATTTGGATTAAATGTCAGGAATTGTGAAAAAAATAGAGTTTAAAGGTATTTAGCAATGGTGTATGTAAACTTCCGACTTCAACTGTATACAGTACATACACTATATATACAGTACATGAAGTACATATACTGAACATATAGTACATCCACTATATATAAGGTACATATAGTACATACACTATATATAAAGTACATACACTACCTATACAGTACATACGGCAGGGTAGCCTAGTGGTTAGAGTGTTGGACTAGTAACCGGAAGGTTGCCAGTTCAAACCCCCGAGCTGACAAGGTACAAATCTGTCGTTCTGCCCCTGAACATGCAGTTAACCCACTGTTCCTAGGCCGTCATTGAAAATAAGAATTTGTTCTTAACTGACTTGCCTAGTTGAATAAAGGTAAAATAAATAAATAAATAATTAAAAAATACACTATATATACAGTACATATATACATACAGTATATACACTCTATACACAGTACATACACACACTATATATACAGTATGTGTATTATGTATACCGTACGAACAATATATAGCCATTATATGTTTTATATATACAGCACATACAGCATATACACTACATATACTGTACATACAGTACATACATACAGTACATACACTACACTTACAGCGCATATACTATATATACAGTACATACAATACATACACTATACATACAGTACATACACTGAACATACAGTACATACACTATACATACAGTACATAAACGATACATACAGTACATGCACAATATATACAGTGCATACAATATATATACAGTACATATATTACATACACTATATATACACAAGTGTATGGACACCCATTCAAATGAGTGGAATCGACTTTTTCAACCACACCCATTGTTGACAAGTTTGTAAAGTCTAGCACACAGCCATTCGATCTCCATAGGAAAACATTGCCAGTAGAATGGAAGAGCTCAGTGACTTTCAACGTGGCACCATCATAGGATGCCTCCATCCTAACATGTCAGTTTGTCAAATTTCTGCGCTGCTTGAGCTTCCCGGGTCCACTGTAAGTGCTGTTATTGTGTAGGGGCAACATCTAGACGCAACAACGGCTCAGTCGCAGAGTGGTAGGGGTTTGGCAGATGCCAGGAGAACGCTACCTGGAACGCTATAGTGCCAACTGTAAAGTTTGGTGGAGGAGGAATAATGGTCTGGGGCTGTTTTTCATGGTTCGGGCTAGGCCCCTTCGTTCCAGTGAAGGGAAATCTTCATGCTACAGCATACAATGACATTCTAGATGAGTCTGTGCTTCCAACTTTGTGGCAACAGTTTGGGGAAGGCCCTTTCCTGTTTGAGCATGACAATGCCCACATGCACAAAGCGATGTCCATACAGAAATGGTTTGTCAAGATTGGTGTGGAAGAACTTGATTGGCCTGCACAGAGCCCTGACTTCAACCCCATCGAACACCTTTGGGATGAACTGGATCGCAGACTGCGAGCCAGGACTAATCGCCCCACAGCAATGTTCCAACATCTAGTGTTAAACCTTCCCAGTTATAGCAGCAAAGGGGGGACCAACTCCATATTAATGCCCATGATTTTGGAATGAGATATTCGATGAGCAGGTGTCCACATATTTCTGTTCATGTAGTGTATATAACGGCTGACATTTCATTCACCCATTTTACCATTCACTGACACACCAAGCTGACATGGGGACAACTGGAATCCACGTAAGTGTGTTCCTGTATTTAAACATTCCACTGTGTGTGGACCACACAACTCTAAGGTCTTCTGCCAGGTAAGAAGAGCACGATTCTGTATCTATTGTAACCTCTACTTTTCCTGGAACTACATGAGAGCATATTTCCGTTTTTTTATCATAAATAAATAATCACCCTCTTGAGACCATAATCAGTGAATTATAGCGGCCTGTGTCTCTGACAGACCCTGCAGGGTCAGACACAGGGCGGTAATAGGCACTGCGGGACACAGCCGGTCCGTCTCCAGAATAAATAACTCTATTTGTCCTCCCTTACTCTCAGCAGGGTCATGATTGAAAACACTTTCTATAATTCTGTAACTGAGATGATTTATAAATCACATCTCTCAGGTCTAACTGCAGGAGAACAGGCCCTTCATCTAGGGAAAACAAGACAATACGAGACACAAGGGCTTGAACATACAGAGAGGTTGACTACATGAATGTAACTACAGGAAACTATGTAATACAACCTACTGGGCACACCACGTAATTTCAACATGGACATTTGGGAAATATTTGGTTGAGACAGTGATCAATTCCAATTGAAAAACAATGTCTAAGTTTTGGTTATCACTTTGCTTTCAACCATTTAAAAGCACAAGAAAGTTCAAATGGGAATACAATGTCAGATATTTTGTATTTAAATATAACGTGTTATCACTGTGCTTCATCTAATAGCACAACCAAATAACCTGGATTGCAGTTGAGATTACATTAAAAGTGGTCAATGCTGTTTGAGATTTTTCTCAAATTATTATAACAATATTGGGAAGATCTCCACAGACCTGTGATCTTGAACATGCATGCTTCCTATGATTACATTTATAGTTGTCACGTTCTGACCTTTATTTCCTTTGTTTTGTATTTATTTAGTATGGTCAGGGCGTGAGTTGGGTGGGCAGTCTATGTTTGTTTTTCTAGGTTTTGGGTATTTCTATGTTTCGGCCTAGTATGGTTCACAATCAGAGGCAGGTGTCATTAGTTGTCTCTGATTGAGAATCATAATTAGGTAGCCTGGGTTTCACTGTGTGTTTGTGGATGATTGTTCCTGTCTCTGTGTTTTGCACCAGATAGGGCTGTTTTTGGTTTTCCACGTTTATTGCTTTGTAGTGTTCGTGTTTATCTTTTTTTATTAAACATGAATCAATATAACCACGCTGCATTTGGTCCGCCTCTCCTTCACCACAGGAAAACCCTTACAATAGTCACAATGTGGCCATGGATGTATTACTCATTTTAAGGTTGAATAAATATTTCCATTTGTTTGAAAGATAGACTTAACTTTAGGCTTTTTAACTGTATTGCAAAAGTAATCCTGAATTGTGTTTGGTTGTCAACGCAACCAAATATCAACATTTGAAGGAGATTTATCATCTGTGCCACTAACTTAGTCTGGATTTAATTACAGTTTGTCTAATTAATATTTGATGTATTGGATTCACCGTCTCCATCTCAACCAAAATTCAAAGTTAACGAATAGGACTAAATCACAAACTTTAAATGCACTTTTATTAAAGTTTGATGTGATTTAGTCATATTCTTTAACTTTGATTTTTGTTTGAGATGGATGTGTGAATCTTACGTTTAAATGATTCAATTGAAGATTAAATTTCAAGTCAACCAAAGTTTGAAACTGTCGGCATTTACAGTACAGTTGAACCCTGGGTTGAATAGAAAACAATAGCTGTTGATGACTTCGCAAGTGGTACTGTACGTATACCTAAATATGGATGATACTGTACACGACTTATAAAGTATGGTTACATTTCATTTGCTCTCTTAAACCTACCCTTTCAGGACTTCGATAGCAAGAGGTGAATCTCTTTAGTTAATGATCATTTCTCAATAATCATTCTCACGATAGCACATTGGTAGCAGTCAGGGACAATTATCAAAGCTGGGCTTGGTTAAAACCCTGCATGGGAGACCAAACGGATAACTGTAGATAGATCAATTCTACAGTAGGAGGTGCTGCCTAACCTATAGTTTCTGATTGTTGATATAACGTAGAAGATCTGATGTTGTTTCGAAGGTAAAAATTCAACATATTTTTTGCAAGGTTTGTCTATGTTGAAAATTGGTTACCGTGATGACATAACCCTTTGATTGAAATTTCACCCTCAAAACATATAAACACCAGCTAACGACAGCACAGGTAACTCCAGAGGAATCTGTACCGGGAGAGTGTGTGCGTTCCCTTTGAAGAAAGTCTGTTAAATGTGTCTGCCCTTATGTGCTGTGCTGCCGTTGCCAGGTGGTGAAGATCAATGTGTGCTACTGGAAGGAGAAGGTTCCGGGCACATATGACATCAGCTGCCGCATCCCTTGCTTTGTCCAGTTGGGAGTTGAGGGATCGCAGTACCACTTCTATGGCCTCCCGTCCAATGAGTACCCAGGCCTGATGAAGGTGAGGAACACTGCCTGGATACGGAAAGTATCACCTACTAACACTGAATAATGCAGGAACTATTAGAGTGCCATTTCCTTGGACAAAATGACTGCTGTCCTGTAGAGAGGATAGGCTAAAAGTAGCATTCCTTCACACTGTAATCAGATCCCTATTGTGAGGAATGAATACACAGAGGACGCTGTTTGTAGGGTTTGAGTGTATATATCCTAAGGATACATGGCATTGCATTTAGCTAGACAAACCCCACGTTCTACCCTTAATAAGACTTTAGAATATCACACCAACCAACGCATGTAATTAAGTCATAAACCTCAATGGTGAGAGATTCAGAATGTCTCTATGCTTCAGTAGTGGTATTGTCCTTGTGTTCAACAGATATGCTACCACATGGGCAGTGAGACGGAGCACAACGAGAGGGACCAACAGACAGACAGGACGGACGTCCATCTCCTGTCCCAGTTTGTGTCCCACTACCTCCCGGGCCTGGAGCCAGAGCCAGCCGTGGTGGAGAGCTGCCTGTACACGGTCAGTCCAGTGGCGATTTTAGCATGTAAATTTTGGTGGGGCAAACTCCCCAAAAAATGTTTAGATGCATGCCAGCAAAGCCACTACACAACACAAAAAATACAATAATTGCACTATAATTGCACTAACAGTGACAAACGGTGCCCACAAACTGTTAAGGTCTACATAAATCAAATCAAATCAAATGTATTTATATAGCCCTTCTTACATCAGCTGATATCTCAAAGTGCTGTACAGAAACCCAGCCTAAAACCCCAAACTGCAAGCAATGCAGGTGTTGAAGCACAGTGGCTAGGAAAAACTCCCTAGAAAGGCCAAAACCTAAGAAGAAACCTAGAGAGGAACCAGGCTATGAGGGGTGGCCAGTCCTCTTCTGGCTGTGCCGGGTGGAGATTACAACAGAACATGGCCAAGATGTTCAAATGTTCATAAATGACCTGCATGGTCAAATAATAATCATCACAGTAGTTGTCGAGGGTGCAGCAAGTCAGCACCTCAGGAGTAAATGTCAGTTGGCTTTTCATAGCCGATCATTAAGGGTATCTCTACCGCTCCTGCTGTCTCTAGAGAGTTGAAAACAGCAGGTCTGGGACAGGTAGCACGTCCGGTGAACAGGTCAGGGTCCCATAGCCGCAGGCGGAACAGTTGAAACTGGAGCAGCAGCATGGCCAGGTGGACTGTGGACAGCAAGGAGTCGTCATGCCAGGTAGTCCTGAGGCATGGTCCTAGTGCTCAGGTCCTCTGAGAAAGAGAGAATTAGAGAGAGCATACTTAAATTCACACAGGACACCGGATAAGACATTAGAAGTACTCCAGATATAACAAACTGACCCTAGCCCCCCGACACATAAACTACTGCAGCATAAATACTGGAGGCTGAGAGACGAGGGGTCAGGAGACACTGTGGCCCCATCCGATGATACCCCCGGACAGGGCCAAACAGGAAGGATATAACCCTGTCGAGGGTGCACTGCCAAAGCACAGCCCCCACACCACTAGAGGGATATCTTCAACCACCAACTTACCATCCTGAGACAAGGCCGAGTATAGCTCACAAAGATCTCCGCCACGGCACAACCAAATTGGGGGGCGCCAACCCAGACAGGAAGATCACGTCAGTGACTCAACCCACTCAAGTGACGCACCCCTCCTAGGGACGGCATGAAAGAGCACCAGTAAGCCAGTGACACAGGCCCTGTAATAGGGTTAGAGGCAGAGAATCCCAGTGGAGAGAGGGGAACCGGCCAGGCAGAGACAGCAAGGGTGGTTCGTTGATCCAGAGCATTTCCGTTCATCGTCACACTCCTGGGCCAGACTACACTCAATCATATGACCCACTGAAGAGATGAGTCTTCAGTAAAGACTTAAAGGTTGAGACCGAGTCTGCGTCTCTCACATGGGTAGGCAGACTATTCCATAAAAATGGAGCTCTATAAGAGAAAGACCTGCCTCCAGCTGTTTGCTTAGAAATTCTAGGGACAATTAGGCGGCCTGCATCTTGTGACCATAGCGTATGTGTAGGTACAGTGCCTTGCGAAAGTATTCGGCCCCCTTGAACTTTGCGACCTTTTGCCACATTTCAGGCTTCAAACATAAAGATATAAAACTGTATTTTTTTGTGAAGAATCAACAACAAGTGGCACACAATCATGAAGTGGAACGACATTTATTGGATATTTCAAACTTTTTTAACAAATCAAAAACTGAAAAATTGGGCGTGCAAAATTATTCAGCCCCCTTAAGTTAATACTTTGTAGCGCCACCTTTTGCTGCGATTACAGCTGTAAGTCGCTTGGGGTATGTCTCTATCAGTTTTGCACATCGAGAGACTGAAATCTTTTCCCATTCCTCCTTGCAAAACAGCTCGAGCTCAGTGAGGTTGGATGGAGAGCATTTGTGAACAGCAGTTTTCAGTTCTTCCCACAGATTCTCGATTGGATTCAGGTCTGGACTTTGACTTGGCCATTCTAACACCTGGATATGTTTATTTTTGAACCATTCCATTGTAGATTTTGCTTTATGTTTTGGATCATTGTCTTGTTGGAAGACAAATCTCCGTCCCAGTCTCAGGTCTTTTGCAGACTCCGGTTTTTTCAGATCAGGTTTTCTTCCAGAATGGTCCTGTATTTGGCTCCATCCATCTTCCCATCAATTTTAACCATCTTCCCTGTCCCTGCTGAAGAAAAGCAGGCCCAAACCATGATGCTGCCACCACCATGTTTGACAGTGGGTATGGTGTGTTCAGGGTGATGAGCTGTGTTGCTTTTACGCCAATCCTCGCCTGAAATGTGGCAAAAGGTCGCAAAGTTCAAGGGGGCCGAATACTTTCGCAAGGCACTGTATGTACGGCAGGACCAAATCAGAGTTAGGAGCAAGCCCATGTAATGCTTTGTAGGTTAGTAGTAAAACCTTCAAATCAGCCCTTGCCATAAAGCTATCCCAACAGCAGAGCTTTCTTTTCAGCACCATGGAGTGAATCCTTACCACTGCTACACCACTGCTACACCAGCTTCACTTAATTCCCTTCAAAAAACATATCTGATATGGCTGACTTGCTTAAACAAATATGGTTTCTACTGACAATTGAGATGTACAAACTATGGCATAAGGGGACGACGAGGGGATAAGAGGCCATCCGTGATTTCAATTAAGACATTAATGAGCGAGCTAAAATGGACGTAGTCAATATAACTATTTGTTCAGCACTTTTGAAATGTACAGTGACGGAATGCAGAACATGGGCTGTTCTTACAGTGTACTCCCTGTACACCAAATCAGAAACGTGGGATAAATAAATAGGGTATATAAGCAGACACTGAAAGCTCTTACAATATTCGATGATTCCATTTCTCTAAATCAGAACAGTAGGCTAAGTTCTGAGGGGGAAAGGGACCAAATTATTAGGGTGAGGCACATGGGCTACTACCAGTTTACTGCACAACATACACTTAGTATTGCTTTCTTAGCTACATTATACATAAATCCCTGGATGCAGCAGCATACAAGATGTTTTTGGACTCCCCGTTGTTGTGCTGTGCTCACATGAACAGGAAGGTTGCGTGGTGGTCCTTGTGGGCAAATTTTGTCATCAAACTTTGTCATCAAAGTCTGGCATTCTCTGGGTGTATTGTGCTTTCAAGACAACTGGGATCTCTAGAAAGAGGCCCGAGTTACGACTTGGAATTCCGAGTTGGATGGCTAATCAAATGTATTTTCACAGCTCCCAGTTGTCTTGAAGTCACTGAAATCGGAGATTTCCCAGTTCCAAGTGTCCAGCTGTATTGAACACGGCAGAACTCATGCTGGATTGACAGCACAGCCAATGTATTCGACCTTCTCTGACCCATGGTGTTGAATATTTATCCTTTTAAGCTTGGAAAAGAGACCCTTAAACCCAGACTTGGACCACACACCCTCTCCACTGAATGGCAGGCTAGTGGTTGCTTTGCAACGCTTGCATTTAGCCACTGATTCCTTCCAAACCATTCATTGTTGAATTTGCGATTTCCAACTGGTTGTGTAATGTTTATGTCCAATGGCCGATGAGCACTGATACGTTCTACCTATTATTTCTTCATATGACAATTATTGAAAAGGATTTGCCAGTAGATTGTCGACGTGATTCAGGACGATGACTGCTTGTCTAGCTTGCTAGCTAAGATTGGAAAGTATGATGTTGACATGATCAGTCCAATCAAAGCTACAGTAGATATAACCTGATTTGATGTCATTTTATCTGTGGCCAACTGTATGGCAGCACCCAAGGGGCTTGAATTATTTTATTTTTTTGCTGAACAGGTGGGGCTCTGAATGACGGGTCGCCACTGCTGCTGTCTCTGTACTACAGTAACCCAGAGCTGAACATTTCACTAGATGGATTAATCCTCACAAATCTAACTAGAGACTTAGCCGTCTGACTAAACCATCAATATCATTAGTATTGGCTATTTTCAGAGCGTCGATAGAGGCTATCAACAATAACTGTAGAATGTGTTAATTCTAACAGCACTCATGACATTATGATTACAATGTTCTGTTGAGTGACTCAGTTGAGCGTGCGGATGGAACACAAGGTTAAGTTCAACAATCCAGTTTGGATTCATGTAATTAGAATGAAAGCATTTGGCAAACTCTCAGAGAGACTCTAAACAACATTATTGAAGAGAGAACACTGAGACACATTTTCAGTACTCAAAACAACCCTCCAACAAAGGCTCTTAATATTCTTGATTTACACTTGTAGATAAAATGTGGATAAGTTTACTGTACACTTTACAAGGAGTATGCATGCTCTCTTGTTGCCTGCAGGTCACACCAGACCATCACTTTGTTCTAGATCGTCACCCTCACCACAACAACATCATCATTGGAGCAGGATTCTCAGGTATTTTACAGGAGTCCCTGTGTATTCACCTCTCACAGTACTGTGTTCTCAAATCTCTCTACAATATCTATCTGCACATTCCAGCATTGAGGAACCATATCCCTAAAACCTACAGCCAAATGGCAACTTGTGTAAGTTTCTGCCAGCCCCTCAGTTGAAAGCCAGGTTTGTAGCCTTTTGATATTGACAGAGTGTTCTATTCTAGACTGGAAGACCATTCACTCAGACCAGGAGAGACTTCCCAGAATGATTTCTGTCTGTTCAGCGGCTTCTGCTAAAGGATTCTGCAAACTTGTAATTCATTTCTGCTCTTTAACAGTTTATAGCCATGACCCGTACAACTTGGGGGGTTAGGAACTCCACCAAGCTCTGCCACAGCCCTGGCATGGTGCCAAAGCTATTCATCTTGCGGTGCATTGTCTTGCATGTAACGACACAACTGGAAAAACAGTCTGCTACTCTTAGCGTGCTCTATTGTTCTTCCAGCCTCCTCATATTCCTGGGGTTTATGGTTTATTACAAGCGTTCTATTGCTTTAATAAGGCATTAAGAGCAATGGACGGGGTCACCATGTATCACTATTAATTTGTTTGATGCTCTTATACCACCCACATATTGTTTACTGCGTTCACAGTGTAATACTCTCATATTGCACTTAAACCACTTATATTGTGCTCATCTAAATGGCTTACATGCTAGGTTCAGGTCTAATTAATCTGATTTGAATCTTTCTACCACTCTGTCATTTGAAAATATGAAATATATTATACTGGAATGCAATGGTAAATCATAAAGATATAGTAGCGCCAAATTTCAGGAAGGAATTTTCTGAACCTCGACTCATAATTATTGGGTAGTGCTACCTTTTGTCTACCCAAATAGTAATCAAGCAGACAGAATCAGACAAAAGAGATTCTGCTGGCCCTATTGTGTCTCCTCTCTCATTCTCTCTCCTTCCCCTCCATCCCTCCCTCCCCATCTCTTTGTGACACTGTATGCCTGTCGCGGCCAGGACCTGCTCCCCCAGGTCTACCATTGACCTCCTCTCACCTCAATAAGATTAATGTATTTTGGGCAGGCAGCACAATCACCCTTTGAGTGATCCGCTCATCCCTCACCTTCGAAAAGCCTCCTTCCTCTCATCTGCTTGAACAGCTATTCTTAGAGAAAAGTGTGAGATGGAAAAAAGTGAGAAGTGCTATTACCTGATTATAGTAATTCAAGGTCTACCACATAATGCTCTCATTCTGTAGACCCTTTTGTTCGTAAATTACATACTCTACGTTTTACCCAGATTTATCTTTAGACATTGTATTATATGCACATATTTTAGACTGACATAAGGTCACTGAGCACTTTCTTTTCCCAGGTCATGGTTTCAAGTTTGGTCCAGTCATTGAGAAGGTGCTGTGTGAGCTGAGCCTTGGACAGATGCCCTCCTATGACGTCTCCCCATTCAAAATCCAGCAGTTCCAGTCCAACCCCAAATCCTCTTTATAGACCTAGTCACAAAGTAAACAACTGGAATCAGAAGCAAGTAATTGATCCACTTTGGTTCATCTCAGTACAGACTGATTGACAAGGTCCAATGTGAACATTGTTATGAATGTGAAGTATCCAAGTGCGTATGATGCCAATACCACCTCTCTTTGTGAATGTTGCACATACCATAGACTTCTGTATGATTTACAAACAAGGCAGCTACTCATTGACTTCATCAGAGCTGGATTATAAATCAAGATAATAATTCATGTAGATGATGAAGACTGAAACCTGTGTTGTTTATCTATAGGTTTTCGATCCCTGCCTGGGCACTCACTTTGATTTTCACCCCAGTGTTTCTCTCTGTAATGACAATCCCCCTCATAAAGCAAACACATTGTTAAAACGCCATCAGCTGTGGAGACATTAGTCTTTCTGCCGTGGAAGCTAACAGCTAACCCAGTAATGTTCCACAGTACCTGTTCCCTCTGTAAACATTTTCATCACTAATCAGCAAGTCACACAATGACCACAGTTCATCAGCTTCAATGGGGAAATTATACAGTGATCACCAGGATATTTATTCACAGTGCTGGAAATGAATGTATTGATTGAGCTAGACAATGGCCACATTAAAAGGCCATTACATCAGCAGCACAGGGCTAAATCCATGCCTCTCCCTAAGCAGCAGCAGAGGCTGCATGAGCTGGGGCTGGGCCAGAGGCGGAGTGGTGCTTCATGCTGAGTAACCAGGGGAATAGAGCACGTCAGAGGAGAGAAGAAGGCTAGAATTACATTACATTACACCACATGAGACATTCTCCAGACAAATTAATTTGTCAGGGGTGACTTCATCACTTGGGCCATTTTTACACCTCCTATATTCTGCTGTGTTACATTTTTACAGTTAGATTTTTTATTTTGGAACAGTTGGATCTCTGCAATGTGCCTTGTATTAAAATAGCATTTTGAAATTGAGGTTAGTATATAGGGTCATTTTTGTGTGTCAGTTGAAACAGGCAACACATTCAGAATAGCACCTGCAACACATTTCAAACGGTGGTCTAAGGTTCAGCATGAAATGAAAAGCATTTTCATGCTCATTTTTCTAATTCCACCATTGTTTATCTAGCTGCACTCCTGTCCTCCATTCAAACCGAATTTGACAAAGTGAGATTCATGGCTGCTTTTAGGGAAACAGAAATGAAACGTTTATTGGTTTCTTTCCAGCTTTTCAACGCCGTATTCCATGGTGGCCTAGATTACTTTTGATTTATACAGCAGAAAAGTTGGAAATTAAAACACAGGCATAGTAAATGCACTGTGTCAACAGGTAACTATGACAACACATTATTTTAAGGTAGAGAGGGCTGGTGGCTTACGCTAATGGAGGGGAAGTATTGAGAGAGAAAGAACAGTGTGTATATCATTTTGAAGGGGGTGGGGGCTCACATTGGTGCCAAAATTCTACTCTATTGACATTCACTTCTTTAGCTTCTGATTCATTTTTTTTTTAGATGGAGTTGAAGATCACAGACCTGGTCAGTGGGGGACAAAATGCATGAGCTAAATTAATAAGTCTAAAGGCAAACAATATTTCCCTTCAGCATCAGTTAAATGAAAAAGCTATGAAAATACTGTATCACAGAACGTGTTACTGCATCTGAAAGTTTGTGCATCATAGCTTTTAAAAGGAAAGTCTATGATGCACCAATGCCCTTGAATGTACTTAGTCAGATACAGCGCATTCGGAGAGCATTTTGTTACATTACAGCCTTATTCTAAAATGGATTAAATAAAACATCTTCAATCTAGACAAAATACCACATAATGACAGAGAAAACAGGTTTTTGGACATTTTAGCACACTTATTTTAAAAAACTGATACCTTACTAACATAAGTATTTAGACCCTTTGTACTAGACTACAAATTGAGCTCAGGTGCATCCAGTTTCCACTGATCATCCTTGAGATGTTTCTACCACCTGTGGTCAATTCAATTGAATGGACATGATTTGGAAAGGCACACACCTGTCTATATAAGGACCCACAGTTGACAATGCATGTCAGAGCAAGAACCAAGTCATGAGGTCGAAGGAATTGTCCGTAGAGCTCCGAGAAAGGATTGTGTCGGGGCACAGATCTCGGGAAGGGTACCAAAACATTTTTGCAGAATTTAAGGTCCCCAAGAACACAGTGGGTGCCATCATTCTTAAATGGAAGAAGTTTGTAACCACCAAGACTCTTCCTAGAGCTGGCACCCAGCCAAAAGGAGCAATCGGGGGAAAAGGTCTTTGGTCAGGGAGGTGACAAAGAACCAAATGGTCACTCTGAGAGAGCTCCAGAGTTCCTCTGTGGAGATGGGAGAACCTTCCAGAAGGACAACCATCTCTGCAGCGCTCCACCAATCAGGCATTTATAGTAGAGGGGCCAGACAGAAACCACTCTTCAGTAAAAGGAAAATGACAGCCCGATTGGAATTTGCCAAAAGGCATCTAAAGGACTCTGAGACAATGAGAAATAAGATTCTCTGGTCTGATGAAACCAAGATTGAACTCTTTGGCCTGAATGCCAAGCGTCACGTCTGGAGGAAACATGGCACCATCCCTACGGTGAAGCATGGTGGTGGCAGCATGCTGTGGGGATGTTTTTCAGCGGCAGTGACTGGGAGACTAGTCAGGATCGAGGCAAACATGAATGGAGCAAAGTACAGAGAGATCATTGATGAAAACCTACTCCAGAGCACTCAGGACCTCAGACTGGGATGATGGTTCACCTTCCAACAGGACAACGACACTAAGCACACAGCCAAGACAACTCAGGAGTGGCTTCAGGACAAGTCTCTGAATTACCTTGAGTGGTCCAGCCAAAGCCCAGACTTGAACCTGATCGAACATCTCTGTAGAGACCTGAAAATAGCTGTGCAGTGACGCTCCCCATCCAACCTGACAGAGCTTGAGAGGATCTGCAGAGAAGAATGGGAGAAACTCCCCAAATACAGATGTGCCAAGCTTGTAGCGTTATACCCAAGAAGACTAGAGGCTGTAATTGCTTCCAAAGCTGCTTCAACAAAGTAAAGGGTCTGAATACTTATGTATGTAAATGTGATTTTTCAGTTTTTTATTTTTAATACATTTATTTGCAGAAATTTCTAAAAACCTGTTTTTGCTTTGTCATTATGGGGTATTGTGTGTAGATTGAGGGGGGGAAACTTTTATCCATTTCAGAATAAGGCTGTAACGTAACAATGTGGACAAAGTGAAGGGGTCTGAATATTTTCCGAATACACTGTAAATATGGATCTAACACCAAATCAAAGTTTAAAAAGAAAAGTATTCATCCTTATGAATGTTGCGAATAGGGAGACCAACAGGGCAGGCGAGCATAGAAACCAGCAGCAATATTTAGAATTGTAATGAGCTTGGTGCTTTTGGGAAGCTGTGAAAGTGTCAAACGATTTTTCTCCAGCTTCCCACTGTCAGAGGCCCATGTGGGAGGGTTCTCTCTCACTCTCTCCAATCCCTAAGACGGAGCAAGCTGCTCTGGGAAACATCCTGGGACCTCATCACAGAGGCACAGCACTTCCACTTTGGCAGGGACACAGAGCATGGCAGGAGTGTTTTGGCCACCTGCATGCTAGTAGTTGAAGATGGAAGAAGAGAACTCCAGTGCTGAATTTGGTTGGAGTCATAAAAGCTTTTGCTTTTTTCCACTCCAAAATGTTTCAGTAATTCTGTTTCTGGCTCACAGTCAGCTTTAATATGGCTGTGTGGTAAGAAAACATGAAATCAAATATTTCTCCTCCACGATATCATTGAATCCCTTTCATGCTAAGTTCCACACACAGAGGGAAAACGGTTGTATTGTTCCTCAGGCCCTGTAAAGACCTATGCAAAATGTAAATATTGTTTGAGCTTACCTCTGAGCCCTCTGACAAAGACCCACTACTGTGCAGTGTTCATTAGAGTGGAATTGACATGTGCAAACAAAGAAAAGCGCCCAAAGCAGCACCCTCCGCTGACTCTTTTCTTCTCAGAGTTGCAAATGAATGCAGCTTCCTCACCTGGTCCCTGCAGGCGGTATCCTAGCGCCTCCAATCATCCTGTTATTGACAGAAGGCTGCCTGTGGAAAACTGTACGCACTAACCACAGAGGATGAGGCCTGAGTTAAGAAACATCCCTTCCTCTGCCTGCCTGTACCCCGACAGGCCGTATTGCCTGAGAGAGGGGGCTCCATCCAAGGGCAAAATGTGGAAATGTCCCCTGATCAAATGGAATGCAACACGTCAACACCTGCTGGGTGAGAAACTAATCCCCTATCATTCAGTGGCATCACACTTTAGAATGAATGAACCCAATCTCCTGGGTGAACTTGGACAGCATAGTCTAGACAGCAGAGCCAACAGCAGTGTCAAATGCAAGGTCACTGAATACTTCAAGTGTGGCCCTAGTAACATGGTGTGGCAGCATATCGACTCATTGCAGTAGAGAGCTACGGGGGGCCACGACAGCGAGTGAAACTCGAATGACAGTTGTTGTAGAACTAAGGATTACTCACCCCGTACTGGAGGAATACTTTTTCTGTAACGAGACGGACGAGAAGGATTTACTTCAGACACCCGACAAGGCCCTCATCCCCATCATTCGCAGGAGAAAGAGATGGAGGTATGGAAGACGAAGGTCCGGGTGCCTTGTAAGGATCTGTTGCCGAGAGGGTAATCCACCTTTACCGTCGGTCCTATTAGCCAACGTACGATCAATCGATAATAAAATAGACTAACTATGATAATGTATATCCTACCAATGGGACATTAAAAACTGTAATATCTTGTGTTTCACATTTCGTGGCTGAACGACGACATTAATAACATACAGCTGGCATGTTTTAAGCTTTTTTGGCAGGATAGAACAGCGGCCTCTGGTAAGACAAGGAGTGGCATTCTATGTATTTTGTAAACAACAGCTGGTGCACGAAATATAAGGAAGTCTCAAGGTTTTGCTCACCTGAGGTAGATTATCTCAAGATAAGCTGTAGACCACACTATTTACCAAGAGAGTTTTCATCTGTATTTTTCGTAGCCGTCTATTTACCACCACAAACCGATGCTGTCACTAAGACCGCAGTCAACCAGCTGTATAAGGCCATAAGAAAACAGGAAAATGCTCATCCAGCAGCGCTCCTAGTGGCTGGGGACTTTAATGCAGGGAAACTTAAATCCATTTTACTTCATTTTTACCAGCATGTTAAATGTGCAAAAAAAACTCTAAACCACCTTTACTCCACACACAGAGATGCAGACAAAGCTCTCCCTCGCCCTCCATTTGGCAAATCTGACCATAACTCTATCCTCCTGATTCCTGCTTACAAGCAAAATCTAAAGGAGGAAGCACAGGGGACCCGGTCAATAAGAAAGTGGTCAGATGAAGCAGATGCTAAACTATAGGACTGTTTTGCTAGCACAGATTGGAATATGTTCTGGGATTCTTCCAAAGGCATTGAGGAGTACACCACATCACTGGCTTCATCAATAAGTGCCTCAACGACGTCGTCCCCACAGTGAACTTTACATACATACCCCAACCAGAAGCCATGGATTACAGGCAACTTATCTCACTGAGCTAAAGGGTAGAGCTTCTGCCTTCAAGGAGCGGGACTCTAACCCAGAATCTTATAAGAAATCACACTTTGCCCTCCGACGATCCATCAAACAGGCAAAGCATCAATACAGGCCTAAGATTGAATCGTACTACACTGGCTCAGACGCTCGTTGGATGTGGCAGGGCTTGCAACCTATTACAGACTACAAAGGGAAGCACAGCTGCGAGCTGCCCAGTGACACGAGCCTACCAGACGAGCTAAATTACTTCTATGCTCACTTCAAGGTAAGTAACACTGAAGCATGCATGAGAGCATCAGCAGTTCCGGATGACTGTGTGGTCCCGCTCTCCGTAGCCGATGTAAGACCTTTAAACAGGTCAACATTCACAAGGCCGCAGGGCCAGACAGATTACCAGGACGTGTACTCCGAGCATGCACTGACCATCTGGCAAGTGTCACCACTGACACTTCAACAACACATCTGCCACGCTGATCCTCAACACGGAGGCCCCTCAGGAGTGTTTGATCAGTCCCTCCTGTACTCCCTGTTCACTCATGACTGCATAGCCAGGCACGACTCCAACACCATCATCAAGTTTGCCAATGACACAAGAGTGGTAGGCCTGATCACCAACAATGATGAGACAGCCTATAGGGAGGTCAGAGACCTGAACAGCTAATCAGAGTTACCCAGAACCTTCTTTTACGCTGCTGCTACTCTCTGTTCATTATCTATGCATAGTCACTTTAACTCTACCTATGTGTACATATTGCACATTGACTCTGCACCAGTACCCCCTGTATATAGCCTCGCTATTGTTATTTTACTGCTGCTGTTTAATTATTTACTTTTATTTTCTATTTTTTACTTAACACTTTTTTTCTTAACTTCTTAAAGCATTGTTGGTTAAGGGCTTGTAAGCATTTCTACACCTGTTGTATTTGGCGAATGTGACAAATAAAATATGATTTGGTAAACAACTAAAGAGCTCAGCTAAAAGCGCTGCCTGCCTTTGTTAGGCTGACCCCCCACCCCCCTCCACCGGGTTGTGTAACAACGTTACTGCCGAAGAGGTGAAACCAGGAGAATTTAATCTGCCACTCAGTGGAAAGGATTTAAGTAAAGACAGACACACATCCACTCAGACTCACACTAGTCAGATTATGGGGACATCTCCCCTTCATAGGGTGCAGCACAGAACGGTTCGAGGAATAGAGGATTCCAGATTGGGTTGATGGGGGAATTCTAGATACTAAACAGGGGATTCGTTTGAACATCGAAGTTAGTCTGAATGTCAACAAATGTACTGCGCTATACTCATTAGTTACTTAGCATCTATGTAAGCCTCACTTCTCTAGCACAATGCCTGATTGTCAAGTTTGTCTCTTATTGATTGCTTTTGTTGATGGAAATGTACCACGTTTAGGCCTAGATTCAATCAGATCGTTAACCGGCGAAAGCCGACACCCACATAGCTAATGTTTTGGTGGCGTCGGAGGTTTAACTGCTTTGGAGCTGTCAAATGGGTGAGCAGCCACACCCGTCCCACTAACATTAGAAGTTCAGAACGTGTGTAGGCTTTCTAGAAATAATGACACTGACGCGGTTCTGATTTAATAGAGCCCTTATAGCTTAATGTAAGATGATCTAGTTGCATAGTAGTGAGTGTGAGCAGTGTTCATACATTTGTCTGGTGTCTGGTTGTAATTATTAATTTCAATTGTGTTTGTTTTCCCTCTCCTCTACAGGGGGAAGACGGATGGTGTGATCAAGTGATGCACTTGAGGAGATGAGGAAAAACACTTCAGTCAAGCACATCAGTAAAATGTTCCTGCCGTTTTCAATAAATAACTCTCCTTATTTCCATCCAAACATTTCCGTATGATGACTAATTCAGCTCCAAACTATAACCGTATTACCATTCCACCACGCAATAAGACACAATGTTACTGTAAACAAACCCCTGCATTTATTTACATTAAAATGAATGCCAACAAAAAAGCATTCCTATCACAAGTGGTCAATTGTTCAATATCATGAAAATAAACAAACCTGTTTGAAAAGCTATGATGAATATACAATCCATTTCAAATGTGTTATATATTAATATTTTGGAAAGCCAACAATGTCTATTCAGATGCAAAAACAAACATTTGACATACATCTTTTTATTTGACAAACCCCAACTCAGAAGCATTGACAAAGTGTCCAGTGTTCCGTATTATATTCGTACCTAATGCATTAAAAAAAACTAGAAGTGTGAAAACAAGAAAATATCTGCAAATAGTCTGTCCCACACACATGAACAGACAGAAGCAACGGAAACATGGACACACACACAGATATACACTTGTGTACATACGCAAACACCCTTCACCACACTATTCTACATAGAGATACAACATTTGCATATTTATTCATAAATTAATAAGGTCACGTTAATCTAAAGGATATCATTGTCACTCAGTAAGGCCAAATACAGATACAGTGTATCCTACATGAGCAAATTCTTCCAGGGATCTCAGAGGATTTTATACTGAACAAAAATATAAAATGCAACATGCAACAATTTCAAAGATTTTACTGAGTTACAGTTCATATAAGGAAATCAGTCAATTGAAATAAGTTGTCCCTCACATGACTGGCAGGGGCGCAGCCGTGGGTGGGCCTATGAGAGATTGGCCCACCCACTGGGGAGCAAGGCACTGCCAATTAGAATGATTTTTTCTACACAAAAGTTTTTTTTTTACAGACAGGAATACTCCTCAGCTGTCCGGGTGGCTGGTCTCAGACGATCCAGCAGGTGAAGAAGCCAGATGTGGAGGTCCTGGGCTGGCGTGGCTACATGTGGTCTGTTGGACATACTGCCAAATTCTCTAAAACAACATTGGAGGCATCTTATGGTAGAGAAATTAAGTTCTCTGACAACAGCTTTGGTGGATATTCCTGCAGTCAGCATGCCAATTGCACACTCCCTCAGAACTTTGTGTTGTGCACATTTTAGAGCCTTTTATATTGCGCAGCACAAGGTGCACCTGTGTAATGATCATGCTGTTTAATCAGCCTCTTGATATGCCACATCTGTCAGGTGGATGGATTCTCTTGGCAGAGGAGAAATGCTCACTAACAGGGATGTGAGAAAATTTTTTTGGGAGAAATCTCAAGATTTGAGAGAAATAAGCTTTCTGTGGATTTGGTAAAATTCTGGGATATTTTATTTCAGTTCATGAAATCATGATACCAACACTTCACATGTTGCGTTTATATTTTCGTTCATTATAACTTTTGTCACATACATGTTTTTCCCCATAAGGGAGGTGGGCTTATAGCACTTAGGCCATTTGACAAAAAAATAAAAAAAATAATAAGAATTCTTATTATTTTTTATATCCAGCGCATGTGTATCTTGAAAGATGAAGATCCCTAGAAAGCCCCCCGTCACAACAGATAGTAAATATATTCCCTTTGAAAACCGACAGGCATGACACGAGGAGACAAAAGCATGGCAGAGCTTTAAACGAGCAAGACCAAAAACCATTCCAGCATGAACTACTGTATGCAAATGTAGCAGATCCAATCCTTTTCCCTCAAAGCAGCTCCCCCTCCCATTCAATAAGAACCATACTTTCCAACATTGATAGAAAAACAAAACAGTCTTGAAACAAGATAAGTCTTTCTTCTAGTTACTGATATTGGCTAAATATTGTTTGAAACGCATGACCAGAGACAGTCCAAACACATGTAGAGGAGACATTGGCATTTCTAAGTGCTAAGGAGGATAAGCTGGACTGTCAGGCATATGGGCCTGCAGTGAGAGGTCACATTGTAAGGGAGACTTAAACCGATCCTGCTACAGTCATTTGAATAAACCACAAGCTCTCCAGTCCTCAAACAACAGATGACAGCAGGAGCATAAGTTAGCCTATGAAAAGCAGTTCTCTTAAATAAGCCAGTGGTAATAAGCTCTACAGATATATCTTAAAATATGCCATTGGTGCTAAGCTCTATACTTATATTGATTCAAAGCTGCAGAGCTGAGGTGGCCACTATGCTGTAAGATTCTATGATGGAATTTGACTTTTCCAAATCACCCTGTAAAGAATTCTTCAAAGCTCTTAGTAGCAACAGAAAATGGCTATATGCCACATTCCATTTAGATGGAACCACGGTGAGTTCCACAGTATGTGCACTCTGACCTTCCCCTGTTCTTGCATCTGGTTCTAGCTAGCATTGCTCACCGATGTTCAAATGAGGATGGTATGGGGAGGTGTATTTTGATTAAATAAAGCATTATCTCTGTCTCTGGTGTGTTCGTGTAGGATGGTGGTGGTAGTGAGAGATGTGACAGTCTCTGTTACGCTGTGGACTCTGCCAGCTTGCTATTCACTGTCACTTTCCTTCAGGGAGTGTCTGCTCGAACGCCTCTCCTCTTTGTCCTCTTCACTGAGGTGTCTCCGGTACAGAGGAGGGCTGTGGGAGGAGAGAGGAGAAGAGAGAGTATTTTATATAGGAGAAACGCTGCTGAATTGAACCCTGCCTGAAAACAATGGGTGCTTGAGATTTGCAGAGGTCACAGGTCACATATCAAGCCTACTGACTCCATCTTCCTCCGCGGGTCAGGGACATGGTCAGCAGTATAAGCTGCTTGAATAGAAACGCAGCACATTACCCCTTTCAAAGTAACAATCAATGCTGGAGCAAAGATCATGCATGGCTGCCAATAGCCAAACAAACCAAAACACTGATACAATACTAGATCCACAACACTAGTTTCATGCACAAAAAAACAGTAAAGGTTTTCAAAGTCAGAATGTGGACCTGTGTTTTTTCTAACTCAGTTTTGTCCAGTGTTATATTCATTTCTCTTGAAGCTTTCATAATCGCCATATGGTGAGATGGAAGGACAGGCTGAAAATAGAAAAGGTCCAAGGTAGGACAGTTTAGCATTCTGGTTTACGCTTTCATTACCCTTCGGGGGCTAACACAGAGCTTCGAAGTTGATGAAACAAGGACAAAGCAGTGGTACAGTGACTATACACTACATGACCAAAAGTATGTGGACACCTGCTCATCAAACATCTCATTCCAAAATCATGGCCATTAATATGGAGTTGGTCCCCCTCTACTCTTTTGGGAAGCCTTTCCACTAGATGTTGGAACATTGCTGCAGGGACTTGCTTCAATTCAGCCACAATGGCATTAGGTGTTCAATGGGGTTCAGGTTAGAGCTCTGTGCAGGCCACAATGATCTCGACAAACCATTTCTGTGTGGACCTTGCTTTGCACACGGGGGCATTGTGATGCTAGACAATTTCGCTTCACAATAACAGCACTTACAGTTGACCGGGGCAGCTCTAGCAGGGGCAGACATTTCAGGAACTGACTTGTTGGAAAGGTGGCATGCTATGACGGTGCCATGTTGAAAGTCACTGAACTCTTCTGTACGGGCCATTCTACTGCCAATGTTTGTCTATATAGATTGGATGGCTGTGTGCTCGATTTTATACACCAGTAGCCAAATCCACTCGTTTGAAGGGGTGTCCATCTACTTTTGGCCATGTAGTGTGGCACGCAGACTCTGCAGGAAAGCTGAGTAACACCACCTCTTCAGACCAAGTGACTCTGCCCACTTGTTCCTATTATTATTGTCATGCTGTTGAAGTAACGGACCTACCGTATGTAAACGGTTCCCCTCAATCCAGCATATTAAATACATGGTGGATATATGCTAATGCAGTAATCAGTGTTCATGTTCAATCAGGTCTACAGTTATGTCTTGTTGAGGCCCGGAGGGAGCACATTTAAAGTGGCCATGCTTCCTCACCATGCTTCCTCACCATCACCAAGCACCATGTTCAGGGAAGAAATCTCTATTGTCCCTTTGCACTCGTAAAATTGAAGAGTTAGGCACAGATAAACGCCTAAATTGGAACGCAGTGGCCATACAGTGACATGCTATACTGTACCTGACGTCAAAGCTCTGGCTCTTCGCATGACAGCCATTTGAAACTTGAGCACCTCGCGCAAAAAGATGTTGTCCCCATCCCTCCTGCCAATTTGGCGACATTTTGGGGGGGCACATGTTTTGTTGTCGGGAGTGCGGGAAATGCTATAAATTAAGATGGCTATGTGTTTTGAAAGTTGAGAAGTTGTGGATTATAATAAATACCGCTTTGATGTCATAAAAGCAAGCGCAACACCGGTGAAGCAACATCCGAAAGCTCAAGTCATACGCAGTGTCAACGTTTATGATCACTATGTTTGATGTACAGTTACAAGATGACATGGCATCCTAACCCTGGGTTGTTCTGAACAGAAAGAGCCCGTTTGTCTATTGTGAAGAACATTTGCAGCAGCACACGCACTATCATCGTTTTGCCTGAATTGCACTGTGAAAGCCTAACTCTGTAATCTCATATTTTATAACTTACCTAGTCATTTTTGGCAATAGAACAGACTTTCAAAAACTGCCCACCTGACCTAGATTGTGATTTTTGGTTTGCATAAACAACAGTAACTGTGTAATTGCGGGATGCAGGGCTGTGTTCCAAACAAAACAACTACAAGTGTCCTTGCCCTAGTTCCTCAACGGCACAGCTAGGAGAGCTCAAAAAACACCTTATAGTTGAAGACTCTTTTTTTGAGTCATAAAAGTGCATTGAAATTGCTTAGGAACTGTGCACACTTTGGAGACCAGATAGTCCTCTCAAACCCTTGTCTTTGTTTTTTGTCTTCTGTCGCATCTACCTCACATTTTCCAGGAATATTCTTATCATGTTCATAATGTATCTAGACCATCTTCAGATTTCTTTACCAACAAATGCAGCAAAAAAGTACAGTCAATGTAAAACATAAAATCAACAGTGTAATATTTGGATTCAGTCTTGTGTCAGATGAACTGTTGTTTCCTCGCCTTTGGTCTAATCATTTCCCCTTTCAACTGTTCCTTTCAAATGTTACCCTTTTCATGCATATGCTGGCGCCACAACGCATGTTTCATCTAGCAAAGGTCATGAGTCATCACTACAATTGAGAAAGAAAGGCATTGTGGTTTTTCACATCAACCCGGATACACATCGATTGGAGGAACACTGATGGCATAAACTTGTGTTTATGTCAAATGAATAAGTAGGTAAAGAAATCAGATACACGTGTTGATGGTAATAATGCTACAAAATAAGTTTGTGGTCATACGCACATCCTTAAAAAAAACCATAGGTGCTGGGCTAATAAAGAATAATAGTATAGAACACCACTTGATTGACAAGGTTCCATCCGAAATGGATCTTCGTCAGGTCAAACACACTGAGTGCTCATAATAAATATTTACAAAATGACGAAGTGGGTAACCTGGAAGGCAAGACAAATCAAAGTTAAGTGACATACTCAGGCAAGAAATGGTCTGACATCAAACTCTTGATTCAGACCTCTAGGAGACATGGTACACAAACAGTGAATCCAATTACAATTCTCTTCTCGATAATAGATTATCAGTATCTCCGCTCCACCTGGGAGTCATGACATGTTCGATGCCGATGTATCTCAGAGCGAATGTTGTGACGATATTTATTTTGTTCTGGAACCATTCCATGCACCCATCTCATTGTTATTTAATTATTAGAGATATACAACCGTTTGTTGCACCCACCATGTGTCATGTCAGGTGAAATGTGGATGTTTTGGGATGTGAACACTCAGTGTGTTTGACCTGACGAAAATCCATTTCGGATGGAAACCTTGTCAATAAAGTGGTGAATTGGGAGCTTTAACAGTGTGCGGGCCTTCTTGTTCTATACTATAAAGTCAACATGCTTGGTTAGTCACACCGTGCTTTCACTCCATTCCCAGGCATCACCTACTGCTGGCCAGGGGCTTTAGTCACTATCAGGCTTGTAGAGATATTTCATCACCATGCTGTCCATCTTCTTCTTCTTTTTCTTCTCATCCTTCTTACTTGGGGGTCTCTGCTCAGCGGCATCTTCCTCATCTGAGGCAGGGCGGGCTGGACCTCTCTTCACACTGTTGGAGCTGCGGTAGGAGACGGTGGAGGCCGAGCTGGAGGAAGAGGAGGACTCCGAAGAGGAAGATTCAGACTCGCTCTCTTTCTTCCTGGAGCCCTTCCTGGACTTCTTTCCCTTCTTCTTGGAGCTCTTCCTGCTGTGGCGGTCATCGGAGTCTGAGGAGCTGTCTGAGGAGCTCTTCTTCTTGGCCTTGCCTCTGCGGGAGCTGGAGCTGCTGGTGCTGTGGGAGCTGAAGCTGCTGGAGGACCTGGTGCTGTAGTCCACTGCCGAGCCAGACGCTGAGCGACGCACGCTGGATGCACTACGGCCCAGACCCTCGTCATCCCCCTTCACACTGTTCCGGTCATCCTCATCTTTATTTACCTCATTCTCTTCCTCGTCGTCAGACTCGTCCAGTTTGCTGCGTTTGAACTTGATGGGCTTGAAGCTGAGGACCTCGTTGATCGCCTTCTCCAGGTCAGGGTCAAGGTAGTTGCGGTGGGTGACAGCCTTAATGTCAGAGGTGTCTGGGGGGTTGTCGTCAGAGGAGCGAGGCTGGGCCGGGGTGGAGAAGCTGCGGCCTAGGGAGTGGGGGCTGTAGGCAGAGGTTCCCTGACTGAAGGCCATGCTCAGAGCATCATCATCGTCGTCCATGCGCAGGCCGAACTCACTGAGCCGGCTGCTGCGGGCCACAGATATACGGGAGTCAGCCTTGCTCACGCTGCCTGGGCTGCGACCCCCAGTGCGCCTGCTCATGCTGGGGCTGACCGAGGTCCCGTATGAATCGCTACGTCCATCATCCTTCCAGGAGGTGCTACGTCGCAGGCCACGAGGGCTGGTACGACTAACACTGGTGATGCTGCTAATGGTGGACATATTGTCATCATCCATGTTTGGCATGGCTCTACGGCTGGACCTGCTAGGGGCCAGGGAGGACACCATGGAGTCCTTGTCAAAGTCAGGGCTGTGTGGGGCCCAGCGGCGCTCCAGACCCTTCCGGGCCCTGCTGGTGGCCTCAGAGTAGGCCTGGGAGATGACCGAACCACGGTCATCATCATCTTGTGACTTCTTCCTGTCATCCTGGTCTGTAGACTTAGACTTGGCCTTGCGTAGGGAGGAGCGGTCCGGGGTGTCGGACTGTTCCTTTAGCGTACTGAAGAGGGAGCTCTCGTCCCCCTGGCCTCCAATGGAGTCTTTCAGGTTGGAACGCTTCCTGTAGCTAAGGGAACTCATCACAGACACCGATCTGCTGTCTACTTCTTTGCCTTCCTTGCTACCTTCTGTAATCTCCTTAACCTCTTTGCCTTCCTTGGCATCTACATTCACTGCATATCTGAGATGCCGTGAAGAGGAGGGTGTAGGAACAAGAACACCATGGAAACACCATCAACAGAGACACAGAGAAACATAGAGAGAGAAAATATGAGAATTTACAGACAATGAAATTATGAAATTAAAAGTTCAGAAGGATGAAATACATATGATTGAATCCCTGAAGTGTAGAATGCTTGTCAACATTCCCCAAATATTCCAGCAGCATCTAACTGAAGTTCCTGATGACACTTTGTCCTCTGAAGTGAGTGTAATAAGGAAAGTTAAGTTGTGAGTCGATCTGCTAAAGCTCGTCAAAAAGAGCAGGTATATATTTGGGGCTATCCTGTGCTGTCTGCCAGGGGGGAGGAAATGCATTCATCTCAGGCAGAGCAGAGAGAGGGGCCATTTAGCAGGTTTGCCAGCTGGCCTTGGGCCACTTCAATAAATCTGACAGGCAGCACAGCGCCCGTATCCCTCTTCCCGCTGCTGTGCCGCCTGCTGTCATTAGAGGGATGACAGGAAGGCAGAGAGAAATGACACCTAATCTCATGAAATTCTCACCCTTCCATTCCACCCTGCCTCAGCTAATCCTGGGCTCTTTAGCTCTCAGCAGGGTAAACTCATATAGAAATGGGATGGGATTGAGGAAGCCATCACTGCTTTATCAGGGCCCAGCCAGAAGGAAGGGGGATGATAACATAATGAGGAGGCTGCCGACTGAGGAGGCTGATAGACAGACAGACAAGTCAAGACAAGACTGACCTGGAGTTCTTCAGACTGCCCTCGTCTGACAGAGTCTTGGTGGAGCCCTTATTCTTGGACAGCCAGGACTTGACCCCGTCCACACGGTCCTCCACCTCTGAGTCCGTGTCCGACTCGTCACCACTGTGAGGAAGACAGGAGAGCAAACAGTGTTGTTATGTTGCTGTTGGTGTTGGCAGGAGGCAGAGCTGTTTAAAAAGAGTCATCTGGGAGGGTTAGCGAGGATCCACCATAGAGGAAACCTGTTGGTTTGGACAGGAAGTACAACACAGACAAATCCTATGTTTTGAATGTCATAAAGATAACAGCTTTCTGATTTAGTTAGTCAGACAGCATCTGTATTCCATTCATTGTGACAGTAACCTGGGGTTGAGCAATGCAAAGGCAGACAGTCACAACAAGCTTTAGGGAGACAACAGCAGTCTGTTAACGTAGAGCGATGACAGACTTAGAATTTTGCACCCAGTCGCAAACTAGTTTACCAGTCAAAATCTAGTTTGGACTCTGCTACTTCCTGAATATTGATACAAAAAAATATCAGCCACAAAGCTAAAGTTGGCCAAAGTAAGTTTGATGAAAAACCAAGAAGCCTCGTTTGAAAGAAAAAAAATATTAGATATTGTTGCATCCATAAATATGAATGTGTATTGTCCTGAGTGCTTTCTCTTCCCCTGTTAAATGTATAATCGCTTATGATGGGGGCGGTCGAGTGAAACGAGTCATGGTGCCTCCGAGCACAGCGGAATGCAAATGAATGGAGCTCATGAAGGCGTAATTAACTCTGTGGCCATAGCGAGACTTTTAGGATGTCTGTGGCGAGTGGCTGAGCGCGGCCTGTTGATGTAGATTGTTATTGGGGCTGAGCCGATGAGATGGCCCTCTAGCCCTGGCCTTGACAATAACAAGCAGTAAACAGATACTGGAGGGAACCCGAGGAGAAATGATATTAGATCACGCTTGGGAAAGGTCGGCGGGAGCATTTCCATCCTGATTCATCTGTTCCTCAATCCTGCAGAGGTGATGCTTCTCTGACACTCTATTATGCATCTGTTGCTTGATGGACGGGGGAGGTAGGAGAGGGGGAGAGGGGGGGGGAGTGAGGGGAGCGGGGGACGGACAGGGGAGTAGGAGAGGTGAGGGGAGAGGGGAGTAGGGGAGTGGTGAGGGGGGGAGAGGGGGACGGACAGGGGAGTAGGAGAGGGGGATGAGGGAGAGAGGGGAGGGGAGTAGGAGTGGTGAGGGGGGAGAGGGGGACGGACAGGGGAGTAGGAGAGGTGAGGGGAGAGGGGGAGGTGAGGGGAGGGGAGAGGGGGGAACGGACAGGGGAGTAGGAGAGGGGGACGGACAGGGGAGTGAGGGGAGAGGGGGGGACGGACAGGGGAGTAGGAGTGGTGAGGGGAGAGGGGGAGGGACAGGGGGGAGTAGGAGAGGTGAGGGGAGAGGGGGAGGGACAGGGGAGTAGGGGAGTGGTGAGGGGAGAGGGGGGGGACGGACAGGGGAGTAGGAGAGGTGAGGGAGAGGGGGACGGACAGGGGAGTATGAGAGGTGAGGGGAGAGGGGGAGGGACAGGGGAGTAGGAGTGGTGAGGGGAGAGGGGGGGGGGACGGACAGGGGAGTAGGAGAGGTGAGGGGAGAGGGGGGGACGGACAGGGGAGTATGAGAGGTGAGGGTAGAGGGGGGTGAGGGACAGGGGAGTAGGAGTGGTGAGGGGAGAGGGGGACGGACAGGGGAGTAGGAGAGGTGAGAGGAGAGGGGGCCACCCACAGGGGCTAAAGTCTTAGGTAATGGACAAACGTGTCTGGGAACAATTAAGCCTAGCAGTGTTCATTCGTTTCTAGTACCAGAATGAACTATACATGAACATTGACAGAAAAGAGCAACAATTTGGATCATAACCAACAACATTCAGTCTCTGCATCAATCCAAACAACAATTCCAGCGTCTGTTGTGACGTGACATCAATTGAAATGGCACTATTTTGAGACGAGTGATAAACACCAAAAGCAAAGGACAGGTTTTCTTTCTTCTTTGACCAGCTTATCTGGCAAGGCTGTGGGACAGGATGCAAAGTGCTTATCATGAGCCAACATAGTGCATCTTATTCAAAGAGGTCTCAGATGATGGCTTTCTTTAATGGTATAGACCGCTGGGCTGCATCGCCCTGCTCACATTTACATGCCTGCTATTAAAGCCTCCCACTGCAGAGAGCAATACAGTGGTATATCATACATTCAAGTCTCCATGAACAAAGTGTTTGTGTTGCCTCCCCTCTCTGCATGTGCAGAACCACAGTTCCATTTACCTGCATAGAGACAGAGATGTGCTCTCAGAATGGATGGAGGCATACAGTACACAGCGGCAGGAAGTAGGGGTGCTGAGGGTGCTGCAACACCCCCTGATAAACCCCCAAAAAAGTGGCCGTCTGGACATGGACATTTGCTACCTTACTAGACCCAGTCATTTAGGGTCTCTCTCATTTTCAATGTATCAAACAAAGCTTTCTGGGGAAAGATAGTTTACGGACTGTCTCCCACATGCAAGGCAAAACTAATCTCTTTTTCCCACAGACCGAAACACACAAATACCTGCACTGGAGCAGCTGTGGGACAGAGGCGCCTTGTAATCGAGTGCTTTGCAAATCGTGTCACACACAATTTATGTCTTTGGCCTCACACCACTGGCTAAGCAGCGCTGAGGCTCCAGGGAGCAAACAAGCACAGAGAATTTAGAGCCCGACATTAATCGCTTATGACAATCGGCCTCCACTGGTTGTATATCTCTGTCCCACATACCTACAGTACATCCTCATGAAGCTCCATAGGGATGGTTCCTGTCTACAGTACATCCTCATGAAGCTCCATAGGGATGGTTCCTGTCTACAGTACATCCTCATGAAGCTCCATAGGGATGGTTCCTGTCTACAGTACATCCTCATGAAGCTCCATGGGGATGGTTCCTGTCTACAGTACATCCTCATGAAGCTCCATAGGGATGGTTCCTGTCTACAGTACATCCTCATGAAGCTCCATAGGGATGGTTCCTGTCTACAGTACATCCTCATGAAGCTCCATAGGGATGGTTCCTGTCTACAGTACATCCTCATGAAGCTCCATAGGGATGGTTCCTGTCTACAGTACATCCTCATGAAGCTCCATAGGGATGGTTCCTGTCTACAGTACCTCCTCATGAAGCTCCATAGGGATGGTTCCTGTCTACAGTACATCCTCATGAAGCTCTATAGGGATGGTTCCTGTCTACAGTAGATCCTCATGAAGCTCCATAGGGATGGTTCCTGTCTACAGTATTCTACACTTGCATCCTCTTGGTCCCAGCATTTCCTATCATGGTCAAACTGTTCACGGATTACGGCAGAGACAGGTCCATTAAATCCATGTTATTTGAGCAGTGTGCTGCAGTACACTGTGTACACACAGACTCACATACTCTACGGTCTTCAAAGGCCTGTACTGTTCAGGATATGTTTGTGTGATCTTCTTATGGCCATGAAAGGGTACACTGGATAAAGAACTGCCTGAAAATGAAGAGTGCACTGGAAAGGTTGACAACCTTCCTTCCCTCTTAATGTTTCAAAGTACATCTCAGATAACCTGGAAAGAGACGTCCAAAGGTTTCATACCGATTCATTATTCTTTATCCCCTTCACACGCACACATAAACATTCCTACCATTGTCACCTTTTATTGGTGCAATTAGTCAAATCCAGATCAAAAATAAGTCCTAATCCTGCAGAACATTCCCTTCACAATTCGATGGCAAATCAATTCTTCCATTAATGTTTAGCTCGCTGGTATTACATACAGATCAAAAGGGAGAACAAATTTGCTCCTAAGTAACCATGGTGATTCACTTTCTTTTCTCTTGAGCACAGCTAAGTGAGGAATCCACAAGCTTGATGCTGATGTACAGACAGACACCGTGCACTGTGCTGAATCACATGAGCTCGCCTGTCTGATGGCAAATGAATGAATAACAATGAGAGAAATTGACTCACAGGGCAGCGAAGCGTTCTCTCTTGGAACAAGCAATTAGAGGTTAATACTGACACAAATAAAACATGCTGCGAAAATGAACTGCAGACACTAACTACAAATCACATACAAAGCACCCTCTTTCATTCAAAATTGTGACGCACGTTTGCATTCTTCCATCAAGACATGACGAGCTACACTGGAATTGGAATGTTAACTTTAATTATGGGGCTTTAGAATAAAGGATTTTATGTCCGAGTCCAAAGTGATTAAGACAGCACGGTGACTTGAGTAGAGCAAGCTAGGCGCTGCGAAACAAGCAGCTCAGCCAACCACACTCTACAGAGAGCAAACCTACCTACCATCACAGACAGATGGAAACAAGTAAACAAAGACTCAACCTTTTGTTATTAATAGGTTATACTGTATAGAAATCTACCAATGCTCTTGAACACAGTGAAATGAGTTAGTGGGTCCTCAAAAGCATGAATGTAAAATAGCATGAAGGTCCATGGTTGTTGCCTAAAATGGGACAATGGTTCATGATATTTCATTGGAGAGTGATGCAGTATCGACAGGTGTTCCATGACCGTGTTTAATTAAAAAATAAAAGAAAATAGATAGCATTTTTTTTCTCACAGCGGTGAGCATCCCTCAAACAGTAGGTTTGTAGAGATGCTAATCTTAAAGTAGTTTGAACTAAGTTCCTTCTGCTCAAAATATCATCATTAAAACAGCAGAAGGGCAACGTCTCCCTAATACAGCATCATTCTCTCGTGGGACGAGGATTTTAAAACCTTGAAAGCAAACAATAATGGGAAGAGAAAGGATACATTGTCTGTTCTTACGTTTTGTTCTTTCGTCTCTGATACTTTGTCACCATGTCTTGTAAACTGGGCGATGAAGTGGGAGAGGAAACCAAAGAGAAAGAGAAAAAGAGAGGAACAGAAAAGGAGAAACACAGTTAACAGTTTGAGACCAACCCAACCGGGGATGTAGTGTGCCCCAGGATAGATAGAGCTTCATTGTGTGTGAAAAGAAGACAAGGCGGCTCAAAATAATTTGCTGCAGGAAATCTAATGAACATCTCTCCATACTGCCCGGTTTTGGGCAGTGATTCAGAATACCAGCTCACTCATCCTCTCTCGGACCTCATTGTTTAAAAGGGAGTCTAAACTCACTCTCAGAGGCCTTGTAATGGCAACAGTGGGCCTCAGAGGTAGTGTAACCCTGAACATGCCAATAAAAGAGACCTCAGCAGGCAGCTAAACAAGAGGACAAACCAACAAAGAATCAGGAAATGGGATTAAAGCAGGACAGACATTAAATAACAGGCAGTTGTTTTCTGTCAACTTTAGTACAACTTTATTACAAAGAGAATCTGTCCTCCGACTGAAGAAGAGAGGGGGGCACCTACTTGTTCACGAGGTCATCGTCGCCGTCACTGTCGACCATCTCATCCTCTATGGCGGCCTGCAAGTCTCCAATCCTCTTGAAGGCCAGCTTGAGGTCTGCCTGCAGACTCTGATTGGCTGCCTCCAGACTCTCTATGTCCATTTCCTGATGGATCATGATGCAGAGTAAGTGACTGTCACCCCAAACCCCTGTAAACCAAGACATCCCCACCCTAAATGAGGATATTAGCCCTGTATGACCTAACAAGGAGAGTCCAGTCCAAATGTCAGTACTCTGCTGACTGGGCCCTCTTCCTTACCAGCTCGTGCTTCTTGCGGCTGGCCTCGGCCTCCTTCTTGGACAGCTCAGCCATCTCCTCTTTGATGTCCCTCATCTGTCTCTGTATGCGTTTGTTCTGCTCCTTCTCCCTGTTCTCTCCATTACCGCGGTGGTCTCTCTCCTCCGTCATCTTCTCCAGGTTCTCCTTCAGACGACCTGTAAGGCTCTGGGGATGAGGAGATGGAACTGGGTCAGAACCGCATAGAACACAGCTGAGACATCCAGCATAGGTGCCTGAGCAGTGAGCACATTTCACTTTGAGGTTTTTGGTGTGGTTAATGTAGTTGGAGAAGGGTCAAATTGAGGTCACTAAGAATTTCCAATTGAGCTCAGGTGTGCAGAAATCACAGCTGGCCAGAGAAAGATAGTATGGCTGTCGTAAAATATATTTCCCTCACAGCATTTGTTCAATGACCCAAAATGTGGCCTCACAGCTTGCCCTCTACCTCCCACATACAAGCGCCTCTCTCTTGCTCTCACACACACACACTCCCTCCCCTCCCTCCCACTCTCTCCCCCTCCCTCCCCCTTCCTCCCCTCCCACTCTCTCCCCCTCCCACTCACTCACTCCCTCCTTTTTCCCCTCCCTCCTTCTCTCCCTCACACTTTCCCCCTCCCCTCCTTCTCTCCCTCACACTTTCCCCCTTTCTCCCCTCCCTCCCTCCCTCCCCCTCTCCTTCTTCCCCCTCCCCCTCCCTCCCTCCCTCCCACTCACTCACTCACTCACTCACTCACTCCCTCACTCACTCACTCCCTCCCACTATCTCCCCCTCTCACTCTTTCTCCCCTTCCCTCCCTCCCACTCTCTCCCCCTCCCACTCTCTCCCCCTCCCACTCACTCACTCCCTCCTTTTTCCCCTCCCTCCTTCTCTCCCTCACACTTTCCCCCTCTTTCTCCCTTTCTCCCCTCCCTCCCTCCTCCTCTCCTTCTTCCCCTCCCACCCACTCATTCACTCCCTCCTTCACTCACTCCCTCCTTCTCCCCCTCCCTCCCTCCCACTCACTCCCCCTCTTTCTCCCCTTCCCTCCCTCCCTCTCCCACCCTCTCCCTCCCTCTCCCTCCCTCCCTCTTCCCCTCCCTCCCTCTCCAGTCTCACCTCCAGGCGTTTGATCTGGGTCCTCTCGTACTCCAGCTTGGTCTCGAGCTCACGGATCTTGGCCTCCTGCCTGCTGACCAGGGACTTCTCCACCATGGACTGCTCCTGGAACTCCAGCTGGCTCTGCAGGGACTGCAACTGGAGGGGGGCAACACACACAGTGACATACTGAAGTAAAATATATCACTAGCCACTTTAAACAATGCTACCTAATATAATGTTTACATACCCTACATTATTCATCTCATATGTATACGTATATACTGTACTCTATATCATCTACTGCATCCTTATGTAATTACATGTATCACTAGCCACTTTAACTATGCCACTTTGTTTACATACTCATCGCATATGTATATACTGTACTCGATACCATCTACTGTATCTTGCCTATGCTGCTCTGTACCATCACTCATTCATATATCTCTATGTACATATTTTTATCCCCTTACACTGTGCATAAGACAGTAGTTTTGGAATTGTTAGTTAGATTACTTGTTGGTTATTACTGCATTGTCGGAACTAGAAGCACAAGCATTTCGCTACACTCGCATTAACATCTGCTAACCATGTGTATGTGACAAATACATTTGATTTGATTTGATTTGAAGTACTGATTACACAACACTGAACACCTCCACTCTGCCCTATGCAACCCTCCCTCTACTTCTTCTATAATCAATACTAGGCCTGCATTCAACAGATATGTGTTTATGCCCAAAATAAATACATTCACCCCTTCCCTTCATCTTCATTGTGAATAGCATCCCCCCTGGCTGAAATGTTGGGAATCTAGCCAGCATTTTTGTTGCCTCTAATGCTAGTATTATCTGATGTGAATAGCCAATAAGCCGAGGATAGGATAACCCCAGTAGCCTCTACAGACCTAAATAACGATCACAGATCCCACTGCACAGCTTTGTGGAGGGGAATAAGATCAATGCTTTGCAAACTTGTTTCGTCTTAAGACTTTTCTCATATCTGATAAGAGGATGAAAGACATACACTAACTAAAAGTACCCAAAATGCACCAGGGCTCCTAATGAGGAGCTTTGCATCTGAGAGAAGGAGGATTTAGAGCTGGCCTTTCATGTCATTAAAGAACACAGTGTTCCTCTCATTGTGGATCTGTTAATCACTGCAGGGCTACAGGATTTAGATAGATACAATAGATAGCCATCTATCGCTGCCTTTGGTGGCAGCTCTTAAAACTACCTTATAGCAAGCAGAGTGAGGGGTAAGATCAGGCTGTAAGCAGACAGACAGAGCTCTAATCCTCTCCAGGTGAAGGTGATGGTGTAGGTGTAGGACAACCTGTATGATTGTGCTGAGGGCATGATGTCCTCTGAGTGGCTGGTGAATGTGTGAGTAGATGGGGATGGGTGGGGGGCAGGCAGGGGGATTGGGGCTCCCATGGCAGGCAGCCATGGCAGTGTGTAGTTACCTTGTCCTGGATCTCCTGCTTCTCCTTCATGGCTTCCTCCAGCTGGGCCTGCAGGTCACTGATCTGGGCCAGGTCTCTGGCAGACTGTCACATCACAAACACACAGAGATAGTTACAGTAATTGAAGAGTTTACTTCCAAAACACTATATCCACAAATTTTTTACATTTGTGTTTTTTTCATCAGCAATTATTGGTTATGCGTACCTTCAGGTGTGTGTAAAATATTACTGTTGTCACATTTTTAATTCCTACATTTGAGATGTGTCTGAAATGTTCTATTTATTTTTTGCAAAATGCTATATATACAAACATACAGACACATCGTTTATCTCAAATGGAAATGTTCATATTTTTTACCATTGTATTTGTCATTTAGCAGACACTCTTATCCAGAGAGACTTACAGGGGGTTCATTGCTCAAGGGCACAAACAGATGTTTCACCTACTTGGCCCAGGGATTTGCCCAACGCTCTTAGTCGCGAGGCTACCTGCTGCTCGCATATTTTACTGTGATATGTGGTCGTTTCACCTAGCCATCTTCATTTTAAGATGAATACCCTTACTGTAAGTCACTCTGAATAAGAGCAAAAATGTCAAATGTAAATGTTTTACATACAGATTTCATATTACTGCATTGAGTTATTTAAAAAAAATAAAAAATATGGATGTCACGTATAATAATCAGCTGTGTAGCTGAGAGGGATGTACAGTATGTGTCATAGTTATAGTGCAGGTCTACAGACCAGAAGCTGTGTAGCTGAGAGGGATGTACAGTATGTGTCATAGTTATAGTGCAGGTCTACAGACCAGAAGCTGTGTAGCTGAGAGGGATGTACAGTATGTGTCATAGTTATAGTGCAGGTCTACAGACCAGAAGCTGTGTAGCTGAGAGGGATGTACAGTATGTGTCATAGTTATAGTGCAGGTCTACAAACCAGAAGCTGTGTAGCTGAGAGGGATGTACAGTATGTGTCATAGTTATAGTGCAGGTCTACAGACCAGAAGCTGTGTAGCTGAGAGGGATGTACAGCATGTGTCATAGTTATAGTGCAGGTCTACAGACCAGATGCTGTGTAGCCTAGAGGGATGTACAGTATGTGTCATAGTTATAGTGCAGGTCTACAGACCAGAAGCTGTGTAGCTGAGAGGGATGTACAGTATGTGTCATAGCTTTAGTGCAGGTCTATAGACCAGAAGCTGTTCAGGGGCAGGGTTTACCTGGGAGACGGCAGCCTTGTGTTTCTTCATCAGCTCGTTCATGTCCTCCTGGTCCTCCTCCATACGAGACTGCAGGTCGTTCTTCTCCCTTTGCAGGCGGGACACCTGCTCCTCAAGCTGAGAGAGAGGAAGAGGGGAAGAAAGAGAAAGACAAACTTTAACAGCTGAGCTGTTTTTCAACCAGAGCCAGTGAACGTAATCAATGGTCAACAGCTGGCCAGTCATCTAATGGATATCTACCTGAGGCCTGACCCTGGTAGTGGATTAGTGTGATTTACTATAATCACACCTGATTGGGTCATTTAGGCCTGCAGACAGACCTTTGTGGCCAATGCACCATGTATTAGCTTGGAACTAGTGTCCTAAGGCAGATCGATCATCAGATCTACTCTGGAGGGAAAGACACCCAGCCTCTTAGTATGCCATCCCAAACTGGAGACATTTAAAATACCTTTCATAGCCATAAACACACCAATTAGCAGCTCTACAGGGTCACTCTCTGTCCTCTCTCTGTCCCCAGAGGACCAGAAGTGTCACTCTCTTCCCGCAATTTCCTCTAAAACACAGAAAGCACTCTCATGGGAAGTCATTATGGAATGCATTAATGAGGACATAAAAAACATCAACAATGCTAATCAAACCATTAGCACATAATCGAGAAATGGGCCATTTCCAGAAAAAATTAAAATGTCAATGATGATGGGGGGGGATTTGTGCATATTCGTGACAGTGTTTTAACACACACTAAAATAGTCTACCCTGTGTGAAAGGGAGAGTAAAAGAAACGACAGGCTCTCCTACTGTTTTTAATAACACTGTTTGGTTTTGTTGTGTAAAAAATGTAGAAAAGCGCTGTAATTACACAAATACGGAATGATTTCCTTAACAAAAAAATGTGTCGATTGTGTATCACTACAATAAACAGGGTCATCAAGCATGCAATCTCATTAGAATATACCAATCTGCATTTCTGTTCAATTAAATTAAAATTGCATGGACAGAAATGGTTCCTGTCACATAAACACGGAGTATAAAAACATTAAGAACACCTGCTCTTTCCATGACAGACTGACCAGGTGAAATCTTCACTCTTGCGCAGACATTTAGAAACGAAACATGACATTTAGAAAAATATGCCACGGGAGTTTTTTGAGCGAGAATAAAGACGACTTCAAGTAGTAAGACATGTATAAAAGCAACAGATACCATTAAAAAGAAGGGGATAGAAGCGTCTTATATGGTGAGCTACCGAGTGGCTTGGACAGGCAAGCCCCATACTATTGTGGAGGACTTAATTCTCCCTGCTGCCGTGGACATGCCTGGGACAATGCTGGGGGAAAAGGCCCAAAAAACGTTAGCAAACAACACTGTTCACGACATGGCAGGAGATGTTTTGAAACAATTACTGCTTCGCATACAAGCCAGTGAATTATATGCGTTACAGCTGGATGTGTCAACAGACGTGGAGGGCCTGGCACAGCTCCTGGTATATGTCTGTTACAGCTGGATGAGTCAACAGACGTGGAGGGCCTGGCACAGCTCCTGGTATATGTCTGTTACAGCTGGATGAGTCAACAGGCCTGGCACAGCTCCTGGTATATGTGTGTTACAGCTGGATGAGTCAACAGACGTGGAGGGCCTGGCACAACTCCTGGTATATGTCTGTTACAGCTGGATGAGTCAACAGATGTGGTGGGCCTGGCACAGCTCCTGGTATATGTGTGTTACAGCTGGATGAGTCAACAGACGTGGAGGGCCTGGCACAACTCCTGGTATATGTCTGTTACAGCTGGATGAGTCAACAGACGTGGAGGGCCTGGCACAACTCCTGGTATATGTCTGTTACAGCTGGATGAGTCAACAGACGTGGAGGGCCTGGCACAGCTCCTGGTATATGTGTGTTACAGCTGGATGAGTCAACAGACGTGGAGGGCCTGGCACAACTCCTGGTATATGTCTGTTACAGCTGGATGAGTCAACAGACGTGGAGGGCCTGGCACAACTCCTGGTATATGTCTGTTACAGCTGGATGAGTCAACAGACGTGGAGGGCCTGGCACAACTCCTGGTATATGTCTGTTACAGCTGGATGAGTCAACAGACGTGGAGGGCCTGGCACAGCTCCTGGTATATGTCTGTTACAGCTGGATGAGTCAACAGACGTGGAGGGCCTGGCACAGCTCCTGGTATATGTCTGTTACAGCTGGATGAGTCAACAGACGTGGGGGGCCTCTGGGTGATGTTTTTCACTTGTCTGACCGCTGCATGATGACGAGTTTCTCACACCACTGGTCTATCTGGGTGATGTTTCTCACTTGTCTGACCGCTGCATGATGACGGGTTTCTCACACCACTGGTCTATCTGGGTGATGTTTCTCACTTGTCTGACCGCTGCATGATGACGGGTTTCTCACACCACTGGTCTATCTGGGTGATGTTTTTTCTCACCTGAATAATGTTCATCAAGTATTATAGGGACTCTCCACAACTATATTCAATGTGCAGGACAAAAATGAGGCCATGATTAAGAGGTTGGAGCTCTTTTCTGTCTGCATTAACAAGGACAACACACAGGACTTTCCATCATTGTATGATTTTTTGTGTGCAAATGAACTCAGGCTTAAGGACAATATAGCAAAGCACCCTAGTGAGCTGGGTGCGCAATTACACAGACACTTTCCCGAAAAACGGATGACACAAACAACTGGATTCGTTATCCATTTCATACCCTGCCTCCAGTCCATTTATCGATATCTGAACAAGAGAGTCTCATCGAAATTGCAACAAGCGGCTCTGTGAAAATTGAAATGAATCAGAAGCCACTGCCGGATTTCTGGATTGGGCTGCGCTCAGAGTATTATGCCTTGGCAAATCGTGCTGTTAAGACACTGATAACCTTTGCAACCACGTACCTATGTGAGAGTGGATTCTCGGCCCTCACTAACATGAAAACTAAATACAGGCACAGACTGTGTGTGGGAAATGATTTAAGACTGAGACTCTCTCCATTACAACCCTACATTGCAGAGTTATGTGCATCATTTCAAGCACACCCTTCTCATTAACCTGTGGTGAGTTATTCACCATTTGTGATGAACAAATAAAAGGTTTTATATGTAAGATGGCTAAATAAAGAACAAAATTATTAATTATTATTATATTATAATTTTTGTCCTGGTCCTGCTCTTTGTCACTTCCCACAAGCCGGATTGTGACAAAAACTAACTCATATTCTTATGTTTAATAAATGTATTGTATAGTGTGCATGTGGCAGGCTTACAATGATAGAAAAAAATAAACATTTGAGAGTGCGCTGACCCAGGTCTAGAGGGGGTATATGCAGCTGGAGGTTGAATGTTCGAAGGGGTACGGGACTAAAAAAGGTTTGGGAACCACTGGTATAGATGAAGGGGAGGAGACAGGTTAAAGAAGGATGTTTAAGCCTCGAGACAACTGAGACACACACAAAAGTACAGACACACATTGTGATATTGAACATTTTGTGTTGTGGATATGTGGTGGTCTAGGGATGTTATATGATGTGCTGTTATCGTTAGCTCATTCAGTACGAACATAGTTCCCTGTTTTAACTGTTGTTTTATATGCAATGTGGGTGCTTTGGTGTGTTTGGACCCCAGGAAGAGTAGCTGCTGCCTTGGCAGGAACTAATGGGTATCCATAATAAATACAAATACTTGGATTGTGTATGTGTGCCATTCAGAGGGTGAATGGGCAAGACAAAAGTGCCTTTGAACAGATTATAGTAGTAGATGCCAGGCAAACCGGTTTGTGTCAAACTGCAACGCTGCTGGGTTTTTCATGCTCAACAGTTTTCCGTGTGTATCAAGAATGATCAACCACTCCAAAAGACATCCAGACAACATGACACAACTGTAGGAAGCATTGGAGTCAACATAGGCCAGCATCCTTTGACACCTTGTAGAGTCCATGCCCCAACTAATTGAGGCTGTCCTGAGGGCAAAATGGGGGGGGTGCAACTCAATATTAGGAAAGTGTTCCTAATGTTTGGCATACTCAGTGTATGTTTTACCTAGATAAATGGCTATCTTGACTGATTTAACGAGGCTGTAAGCCCTTTTAAAATTATATTGAAATAGAGCACAGGATGTGGACGTACTCCGTACTCTGTGTGCAGTTCACACTAGGCAGCTATAATGGTAGGGAATCCTCTCATATTGAGACGGGACAGCTGAGGGAGCTCTCACTCACCGACATCTTGACTTTGACCACGTCCTCCATCTGGATGTGCAGGTCCTCGATCTCTATCTCCATGCCCTTACGAGACTTCACCGCCGCCGCACACGTGAACTCTGACTCCTCCAGCTGTGAATGGATATATAACAGGAGGAGGAAGCGGAGGTGGAGGAAGAGAGGGGAAGAGAGGATTAGAAGGTCAAGGTCCGGGAAAATAAGAAATCTTCAGAAATCACTAAATGTAACACCCTGTCCTTGATCGGAAGAGCAAGTGCAATACATTTTTGACAGGACCATTTGTAGTAGAAGAGCTGAGAATGTCACTGAAGCACCTGATTGACCTGATGTTAATAAGACGGGCCATGTCGTGTAATGCAGGGTGGTGTACCTGGTTTTTGAGCTGGGCGGTCTCTCTCTTGCTGGGGGCGTTGTTCTTCATGTGGTCCAGCATGATCTGGGCGTCAGCCAGCAGCACTTTGGTGCGTTTCAGGTCCTTCCTCAGCCTCTTCTCTGTCTCCACATCCCTGCAGCCCACCTAGAGATGAACATGCAAACAGTCTCTGGGTCATTCCACCAATTCGGTAGAACTGACTTCTATTTTACAGGCCGACTACACCGCTCGCGTCGCGTGTGTTGCAAAATACATTTTGAAATCTATGCACCCACACTGCTCTCGTGCACCAACGAGCGTCTGCATTGCCAAGGGCTAAATAGAATTCAGTTCTATTTGTGACGCAGATCGCGCTACAAGTCCTGCCTCTCCCATCTCCTCATTGGTTTATAGAAGAAGATACCCACATGCCATCTCCTCATTGGTTATACCCACGTGGGTGACTGAAAGACGAACGAGGTCGGTGGCGGTAATGCACCTAATTTATGAAAGCTGCCAATCGCAATATAAAGTCAAGAGAAGAAAAAGCCTGGAAGGAGAGATGGCTAGAAACGATTCGGTTGACTGTTTTATGTGTGGATTAATTGGCGGAGTAGAGGACCTTGTGCATTTCAGATAAAAAACTCAATGTTTATATCCCAGGAAAAAATAGCTAGCAACAGCAAGCTTATTAAATAGGACAAATTAGCTAGCAAGTGCAAGCTAACTAGCTAATTTGCCATACATGTTTAATGCTTTTCGACCTGTCCCCAAATTAATATAATTGGTTCAGAGTTTGTTTTGACATTTTAACCTGCGTGTCGTGATTGCGTTTGATGTGGGGGAACAAAATACATTTAAGCATGATGGCGCACGCGTGCAGCTGGTTTAGGTTCCGTGTTAGCCCTTGGCAATGCAGAAGCTCGTTGGCGTGTGCATGCAGTGTGGGTGCAATAATTGAACAATATAGATTTCTACATTTATTTTGCAAAGCGACGTGAGCAGTGTAGACAGCCTGTCAGAGTGATTTAAAAATGTACATTTAATTATTTTATTTATTTAACTAGGAAATTCAGTTAAGAACAAATTCTTATTTACAATGACGGGGTGATGAGCACACACACATCAGTAACAGTGTGATGGAGTACCTGGTCCTGGGCAGACAGCAGTTTGGTCTCCAGCTCTCTCCTCTCACGCAGGACTTTCTGCTTGTCATCATACTCCTCCTCCAGCTGTACCTCCATCTGCTTCAGCTGTAGAATGGACATACAGACAGAGACAGCCAGGAGGAAGATAAGTAGACTCCGTAAACTTGGTCTCTGTGGATGGTTTGTCCTCTGACAAATCAACTGTAAATTTCTGTGTTCCTCAAGGCTCCGTTTTAGGACTGCTATTTTTTTTCACTATATATTTTACCTCTTGGGGATGTCATTCGGAAACATAATGTTAACTTTCACTGCTATGCGGACGACACACAACTGTACATTTCAATGGAACATGGTGAAGCCCCAAAATTGCCCTCCCTGGAAGCCTGTGTTTCAGACATGAAAGTGCATGGCAGCAAATGTTCTACTTTTAAACTCAGACAAAACAGAGATGCTAGTTCTAAACACGGCTGCTAGAACCTTGACTAGAACCAAAAAATTTGATCATATTACTCCAGTGCTAGCCTCTCTACACTGGCTTCCTGTTAAGGCAAGGGCTGATTTCAAGGTTTTACGGCTAACCTACAAAGCATTACATGGGCTTGCTCCTACCTATCTCTCAGATTTGTTCCTACCGTACATACCTACACGTACGCTACGGTCACAAGACGCAGGCCTCCTTACTGTCCCTAGAATTTCTAAGCAAACAGCTGGAGGCAGGGCTTTCTCCTATAGAGCTCCATTTTTATGGAATAGTCTGCTTATCCATGTGAGAGACGCAGACTTGGTCTTTATTGAAGACTCATCTCTTCAGTAGGTCATATGATTGAGTGTAGTCTGGCCCAGGAGTGTGAAGGTGAACGGAAAGGCACTGGAGCAACGAACCGCCCTTGCTGTCTCTGGCTCGCCGGTTCCCCTCTCCCCAGTGGGATTCTCTGCCTCTAACCCTATTAGAGGGGCTGAGTCACTGGCTAACTGATGCTCTTCCATGCCATCTCTAGGATGGGTGCGTCACTTGAGTGGGTTGAGTCTCTGACGTGGTCTTCCTGTCCGGGTTTGCGCCATCCCCTTGGGTTGTGCCGTGGGGTTATCTTTGTGAGCTATACTCGGCCTTGTCTCAGGATGGTAAGTTGGTGGTTGAATATATCCCTCTAGTGGTGTGGGGGCTGTGCTTTGGCAAAGTGGGTGGGGTTATGTCCTGCCTGTTTGGCCCTGTCCGGGTGTATCGTCGGACAGGGCCACAGTGTCTCCCGACCCCTCCTGTCTAAGCCTCCAGTATTTATTCTGCAATAGTTTGTGTGTCGGGGGGCTAGGGTCAGTCTGTTATATCTGGAGTATTTATCCTGTCTATCCGGTGTCCTGTGTTAATTGAAGCATTTTCTCTCTCTCTCTCTCTCTCTTGCTGTCCCCAGTCCACCTGGTCGTGCTGCTGCTCCAGTTTCAACTGTTCTGCCTGTGGCTATGGAACCCTGACCAGTTCACCGGACGTGCTACCTGTTCCAGACCTGCTGTTTTCAACTCTCTAGAGACAGCAGGAGCAGTAGAGATACTCTGAATTATCGGCTATGAAAAGCCAACTGACATTTACTCCTGAGGTGCTGACCTGTTGCACCCTCGACAACCACTGTGATTATTATTATTTGACCCTGCTGTTCATCTATAAACATTTGAACATCTTGGCCATGTTCTGTTATAATTTCCACCCGGCACAGCCAGAATAGGACTGGCCACCCCTCAGAGGGATCAATGTCATACTCTATGCGGCACTAAATGCCTGACTGTCAATGTGAAATTACTGTGGGTAAAAATGAATAAAGAATTATACAAGTACGTAATCAAAACATTCCAAATGACGACAAATCACGTCAACAGTCATTTCCAGATATGGTTGCCATGACTTGTTGCTATTGGGGAAATTAAGGCAGTCAAGATAGGAATTCAGAGTGCAGCGTAATTTGACACTATTGCCTACACTTTATTGTATGTGTTAGTTTAAGTGCCTGTCAGAGCTGTTGTATACTTGACATGGGTCGGCATGTTGTTTTGCTAAAGTAGGGAGGTTATGCATAGCTGATAAAACACAAATAGGACTGCTGTGGAAAATACAGTCGTGTGCTGAGTGTGAGCAGGCCTCCATACCTTCTTACTGCAGGACTGCCTGATCTCCTCCACCTCCTCATCTTTGCTCTCAATGTCTTTGGAGTGGGTCTGCCGCAGACTCACCATCTCCATCTCCAGACGCAGCTTAGCCTGAAGGACACACACAAATAGAATGTTATAGACCGGCAACTCCTATAAGGGCTCTGTATTGTTCCCCTCTTCACCTCCTCTCTTCCTCCACTACCTGCTCCAGCATCTGGATGGTCCCGGCCTGCTCGTCCAGCTCCTCTTCCTGGTCTTTGACCTTGGCCTCCAGGTCGCGGAGGGTCTTCTTGGTCTTGGACAGCGACGCCTCGTCCTTGGACTCCTGGGAGGACAGGTCCTGTAGCTCCGCATCCAGCTGCTCCACCTTCAGCTGGACGGCACACAGCTCCATGTCTTTGTCCTGCAGACAGGCAAGCAGGTAGGCAGGGGGCAGTAAAAAGACAGAGATACTCAGAGGACTCCTGGACCAGGCCAGACATACAGAGGACATGGAGAACATGGTCTTCCCAGGGGCAACGATAACATTATGATCTATCATCCTTGTCCAGCTGGTACCTGCAGCTGCTGGCGCAGACTGAACAGCTCCCCAGTCATCATGTCTCTCTCCCGGCACAGCTTCTCTCTCAGGTTCTTCTCCCTCAGCACCTCGTCCTGGGCCTGGTTCTGCTCCAAGTCAAACCTACAACACACAACACTCATGTTACACTACTGGCAGGCCGTCATACAGCCTCAAGACCTCTCCTAAGATCAAATATTTAACCAGGGCCATTCGTTGAGTTAAATCATTTACAACTGAATTCATTGCAATAAAAAACTCTTTCACTTCCTCTCATCCCACTGAGGACTATAGCTAGCAGTATAGCTTCCATTTTAACCTCATTATCAGCACTCACCTTTAAATGTTATGAGTGGCCTGTTAATTTACAATAGCATAATGTTCTATTCAATAGTCTGGGCCAGCTATACTTAGGAGTGTTCAGCTGAATTGTGAAGTGTTCTGAACTGTCAGGTCTCTTAATTCTCTTTTTCTTCTCTAAGAGGAGCCGTCCTCGGCTTTGCACAGCTGAAAATGATTACTCCCACAGAGCATCTTCAATTAGCCCCAGGGGAGAGATCACATTCTGTCACAGCACAAACCTCTCAAGTTCTAAAAGTCTGACTCATTCCCTTGGCTAATGCAATTCCACAGATTACAGCCAGTCTCTATTCTCTGTTCAAATGAAGAAATGTGTAGTAGTATCCTAGGTAGGTCACCTGGTGAGAGTGAGGACATTTCAGTAGACAAAGAAACAGGTTCATCACTTCTCCCTCTTTGGATGGTGTGTCATCTAGTGCTATATGTGACCGTCTCTTATATCTATAGTCAGTGTTAAATAACCAGAGCTGGTGAATGAAGGCTTTACCATTGTGTATTAGTGTGCGTGCGTGTACATACTTCCTCTGTTTCTTCTCCAGGTCGTGGTTGCGGCTCTGCTGGCCCTCCAGGTGCAGCTTGGTGTCCTGCAGCTCAGCTGTCAATCTGCTACACTTCTTCTTCAGCTGCTGCACAGAGCGCTGCACCTCATCACTGTCCGCCTGCAAGTCAGTCAGCTACACACACACCCACACAGTATGAGTACTCTACTATCATACAGTATGAGATATCACTACAGTACACCAGGGAACAATATGGAATTAAGCATTAGTGTAAGACCAGGGCTGTACCCTTCTCTCCAGGTGTCTTTTATTCTGCTGCTCCGTCTCCAGCTTGTCTTCAAACTCCTGCTGAAGTCTCTTCTTGGTGAACTCAGTCTCCCGGATGGCTCGGTCGTACTTCAGCCGCCACTCTCCCCCTGTGAGACAGACCAAGGACAGTACATACGGTCAGGGAGTGACGGAAACAGACCATGGGACATTTGGAGTGACCAATCCTTTAATGCTAGATTGGCTGACTGAACGAGGATGGAGGCTCAATGTGACTGAGCAGGTGGATGCTGCTGAGGATCATTAGGTTAGAGACGATTTTCTGTGTCTCACATTCAAGCGTTGGCAACAACAGACACGGAAACATCTACTAAACATTTCATCACAACTTGATAATACAAAGAAAAACCTTCAAGAAACTCAAGGGAACAAGAGTTTCCCTCAAGATATCGTCTCTACTGAGGGAAGATGACACTGAAAGTTCATCAACTACAAGGAGATTAATGTAAAAATGGACTTGACACCATTGAAAACACAGAGTATGGAATCTGTAAGGGTTTATGGTGGAAGGTCAGAACCTAACAGCATAGCTACAGTTGTAAATGTGCATTTATTATTATTATTATTATTATTATTATTATTAATAATAATAATAATAATAATAATAATAATAATAATAATAATATTATAATATCATTCACTTCTCTTTTTTTGGCCTATACTGTTAGAGCTCGGAGAATACGAATTTCACTGTGATTACATCTGTGACCCTGTGCACGTGACTAATAAACTAATCTAATCGATCTAATCTAGAGCTTTAACTTGGCCCAGAGCTGTGGCTGTCAGAGACTATCTACACCAAAGCAGCAGAGACTAGAGGCGGGTCCAGGTTCATTTCTCAGACTTATCGTTTGAGAGGCTGTCCATTCCCCCTTCACACAGGAACACTGGGGCTTTCCATTACGAACAGACATTTGCATATATATAGTATAATGACAGCTTCCAGGGGCCACCGGCTCTGATCCACAAGATTATTTTCTCATTTATCTGAAACCTCCCCACTCTGGCTTTATGGAGGCCGGGTATTCGAGCTCCTTGACTCACGGGCACAGAGAGACTCAAGGACAATACACTCACAGCATGACACCTCAGTCATTGCAGAAGATCAGAGGAGAGAGAGGACTCAGACCTGACAATGGGCATCTTAATTCCACACCTGTAGGTCAATTCATGGGCCAGTTATATTATAATGCAACTATTGACCCAATTTCCTACTGTATGGAGTCTATTGTACTAAGGATGAGTCACACAATACCCTCATATTACCAGTTTGGAACTATTAAAGAAGCACTATGCAGAAATCGCACCAGGTTGCAAAAATTCTAATAGTTTGCCTAATTTCAGTTTATTTGACAAAACAAACAAGTATAGTGTAGAGATTCATTGAACCATCTAAACTGCTGTGAAATATAGTTTCCATAACCACAAATATTGTACGAAACTTAAGGAAAAGCATAGAAATAGTGCACATAGAACAGATCTACCGCTTCTTAGGCTTGCTTTCAAATGAGAATGATAGATCTATAATGAGCATTTCTAGTGAATTTGGTCGGGTCGCCCAAAAAGTTACATATTGCAGCTTTACATACCATTGGCCCCTTTCTAAGCTGTGTTTGTTAGCCTCTGAAAAACAAAGGTGATCATAATACAACTTACAACCCACTCTTCCGATGTCATTTATGAGTAACCTCTTATACCAGTAGTCTTATACCAGTAGACAGTGCTATGAGTGGGTTGAGAGCTTCAAGTTCTTTGGCGTCCACGTCACTAAGGACTTAAACATGGTCCACACACACCCACACAGTCGTGAAGAGGGCAAGACAGCGCCTCTTCCCCCTCAGGAGGCTGAAAAGATTTGGCATGGGTCCTCAAAAAGTTCTACAGCTGCACCATCAAGAGGATCTTGACTGGCTGCATCATCGCTTGGTATGATAATGCACTGCCCTCGACCACAAAGTGCTACAGAGGGTGGTGCAGACAGCCCAGTACATCACTGGGGCCGAACTCCCTGCCATCCAGGACCTCTATATCAGGCTGTGTCTGAGTTCACTCTGTTATTGTCCAGCTAACGGTACCGCAGCATCGGCTCTAAGACCAACAGGCTCTGAGACCACTTCTACCCCCAAGCCATAAGACTGCTAAATAGTTCATTAAATGGTTACACCTCTTATTATTATCTATCCTGATGCCTAGTCACTTTACCCTGCCTTCATGTACATATCTACCTTAAGTACCTCGTACCACTGCACATTGATCTGGTACTGGTATTCCCTGTATATACAGTAGCTCCATTCTCGTGCATTTTATCAAGTATCAAGCCCCCTTTTTTCCAATTTTCACCTAAAATGACATAGCCAAATCTAACTGCCTGTAGCTCAGGACCTGAAGCATTCATATGCATATTCTTGATACCATTTGAAAGGAAACACTTTGAAGTTTGTGGAAATGTGAAATTAATGTAGGATAATGTAACACATTAGATCTGGTATAAGATAGCACAAAGAAAAAAAACATGCATTTTTTGTATTTTCTTTGGACCATCATCTTTGAAATGCAAGAGAAAGGCCATCATGTATTAATCCAGCCCAGGTGCAATTGAGATTTTGGCCACTGGATGGCAGCAGTGTATGTGCAAAGCTTTAGACTGATCCAATGAACCATTGCATTTATGTTAAAAAATGTCAAGCGAGACTGCCCAAATGTGTCTACTTGGTTTATTAATAGATTTTCAAGTTCAGAACTGTGCACTCTCCTCAAACAATAACATGGTATTCTTTCACTGTAATAGCTACTGTAAATTGGACAGTGCAGTTAGATTAACAAGAACGTTTTCTGCCAATATCAGATATGTCTATGTCCTGGAAAATGTCCTTGTTACTTACTTATGTTACTTGTGCTAATCACATTAGCCTACGTTAGCTCAACCGTCCCACAGGGGACCCACCGATCCTGTAGAGGTTTTAAAGTCTACACCCGTTGTATTCGGCAAAGGACAAATACAATTTCATTCGATTTTTTATATTTATAATGGCGTTCATTCACTCAGCCATAATGACAACAGAATAGTCATTCAATGGGTTTTTGTGGATAAGAGACTTTTGGCAGCAGAATAACTCACCTGCATCATCATCGTCGTCGTCCATGTCCCCGTTGAGCTCTGCCGTTCTGATGAGACGAGCCTCCATCACCTCCATCTCCATACACTCCATCTGCTTCTTCATCAAGTCAAACTTAGCCTGAGGTAGACAGAGGTAGACAGAAAATGGAATATTCCCCCCTACTAAATGTTACGTTCGTGCTCCATCTTCTCTGTCCTGTTATTTAGGCTCACAACATTAGTGTAAGTACAGACACTCAAGAGTGAGTGAGTCTGTCTGTACCTGTAGGTCCTTCATGTCTTTCTCCAGTCTCAGTCTCTCAGACGTCTCTGTCTCCAGCAGCTGGGAGGCCGACTCTCCAGTGTTCCTCTCATCCGCAAGCTCCGCTGACAACTCTGTGATCTGGAGGAACACACACACAGTATTTAATGTCTATGCCCCATGGCCTGGCCTATCTTCGGTCACAGTGCACTAAAAACACACCCTCAAAAGGCTACCTATGAAGCCCGAGAGTCATATCCTCAGCCTACTTTTCTTATCACAGACAGAGTCAAACATTGAACAAAGGTGGACTGTTTGAGTTGATAACCTGACACAGCTTCTGGTGAATGAAGACAGTATGACTGAGTTATACTACTCCTGCAGCAAACGCTGTCTCCCAGAATGCAGTGCATAGAAGAAAGGCCCCAGGAGACTCACCCTGCTCTCCAGTCGATCACTGTTCAGTCTCAGTTCGTTCCTCTCTTTCTCAGTCTTCTCCAGCTTGCCCTTCAGATGCTGGATCTCCTCCTGGAAGAGAACATACAGTACAAGCACAAATATAAGAACAGGAAAGAGACAGTAGAAAATAGCTACAGCAGAGGTAGCCATGTTGGAATCCTGTGCAACACTATGGAGATATTCACCACTCCCACCTGACATCATATAGCAACTCTGGAGACTTGACTCATGGTCGTGGGTGTGCAATCACACATTTCCAAGTATGAAAACCCTTACTTTAGTCATGTGGAGCAGATTTGCAGTGGGTGAGGTTGGATGGCTAAACAGGCTTAGAGTTAGAAAGCGAGACAGAGATACTCACATCTTTTCCTCGAATCTGCTCCTCTGTGAGCTGCACCTCGATGAGCGGCCGTACGGTGGTGAACAGCTTCCACCAGGGCCAGCCCTTCACTCCCTTGTTCTTCTTGATGTTCTTCTGGATGCAGCGGATGGCCAGGTCGTGGGTCTGCTCAGCACACAGAGAAAGAGAGTGGGTGCGACGCTACTGGACTGTACTGTATGGGTCTGAGAGAGTGTGAATGCAGAGGAGAGAGTGGAGGCATAGTGCGGTACAGTGCAGAGGAGGTACAGTACAACAGAGCTAGCCCTACTACAGAAATAGAGTACGCAGAGCCACTCAACGCACTAACTATAGAGAATGAATATCTCATCAGATTAGTATTATCAGCCTAAACGTCACTGTGATTTACTCTTTGCTATTGAATAACGTGCCGTTTTTGATCTTGAGAAACCCTAGCCCTAGTCTCCATGTTATTGACATACAGGATGGCTGGACATGTACACATCCAATAGTGTTGCAGCATCGGCAAACCAGCCAGGCCTCATCAGTCAAGCCTTCTCTGGAGAGTTGCTGCAGGCCATTTTCCAATGCTGGAAGCTCTTTTGATGAATTAAATCAAACATCAATACATCTTGGAAGCCGATTCCAAGTGTTACACGATTTCCATGCAGCTTGTGCATGAGCATTTGTAGTGGCGGCAGATTATGGCAAAACCCAATTAGACAACACAATATTCCCAGCGTCAAGTAGATTCCGCCCCGAAGTCAGCCTCTATGGCCAATTAGGATTTGTTACGCCATGAAAGCCGTAACACAGTGCTACATTCAGCAAATCTCAGACAGACATATTCAACAGGACTCATTTGTGATGTTTAGACCTTAATGAATGAGGCAAACAGAAGAGAAATAAACAAAGGGCTATTCATATTGAGAGGGTGTCTGTCTGTCTACTGTATGTCAGTCTGTTGAGAGGATGTGAATCGTGGGCCAAGATTCTGACATAATCATCTACACTCTTAGAAAAAACGGTGTTATCTAGGGAACCGCCGAAGAACCCTTTTGGAACCCTTTTTTTAAGAGTGTAGGGCTAGGTAGGAGTGGATGTCATTGCCTGGGTAATAGCTTTGGTTCGGTGTGTCTCTCTCCTACCTGTGCGTGAATGTGTGTGTGGCCTGCATGCATGTGTGTGTGTGCGTGCGCTGTGTTTGTGAAGACTGAGCTCTACTTGACGGTGCAGGAGAAGCACCCGCCCACACCACCTGCTTCCACTCAGCAGCGCACTCCCTGACTTAAAACAAGCGCTTAATTAGGAAGCCCATCGGCTGCTCTGTTCAATTCCCCCCGGCTCCCAGAGGTATACATGAGGAAAGAAAACACACAGAGGAAGACTGGGCTGTGTTTCAAAAGAAAACATCCTGTCTTCCGTATGCCCTCCCTCCACTACTGTATGAGAGAGAGCGAGAGAGAGAGAGGAGATAGACACAGGCACACTTTCAAAAGGGAAATTGTTGCTTCTCGAAAGGGAGATATATATTCCTGATGAAGTCATGCTGGGACAACTTCAAAAAGCTCTGGAAACCATGATAAATCAATCAAAAGTTACAGGACATTCTATGACACAGCCAGCCGCTTATCAAGCACCATGGGCTTTTCGTATGTTTGTCGCTGCCATAGAACACATTCCTAACACTCTCAGAGTGTATTTCCATCTAACCACGGCACATCTGTTGAGAACGGATACATCATACAGTGACATTATGGAAGCCTAATCAAATTTCATGAACGGGGAAGACGGAGTGAGAGCCCTAGTGGGTTTCATTATACAATCATTATTATAAGACAGGCCTCTGGATAGAGACACACTCCGTTAATCTTCCTGCTAGAGAGGGAGGAAGGAAAGAGGGAGGAGGGAACTCGATTCGCACAGTAATATACCACTTCACCGCATTCCTCCAATTACAATTTTCTATTTCTTGGGCTGGTGCATTTGGAATAACTACTTTTTTACCAACTGCATATATTTGTTAAATGTTATATATTTTCAGAGCAGACAGAGAAACGCACATGGCCTGGTCTATCATCATTACTATACTGACTAAACCAGACAGACTCAAGAGGTTTGCAATGAAAAACTCATTGTTTTATAGTTAATCTAGGGCGGCTAAGGTTTTGTGGTTTTTATCTGGTTAGGAGTGGTTGTTTCATATCAGTGTATGGAAACGGTTGTTTCTGTTCCAGTAGAAAAAGTATAAAGAGTTATTTGAGTAATTCTTGGTTTGGTGGTTCAATGTTCGCTGGAAATAATATCCGGTTTTTGACCTGATTGAACATTATATTAACATCATATTCATCAAGTCATGACTTCATATGTTTATGACTTTATATGACATTACAAACACATGATCTAAAAAGTTCATATAATGTTAAATCAAGTCAAAAACCTGATATTATTTCCAGCGAACAATGAACCACCAAACCAAGAATTACACAGACTTAGACTTCTATTTTTCTACTGGAACAGAAACAACCGTTTCCATACACTGATATGAAACAACCACTCCTAACCAGATAAAAACCACAGAACCTTAGCTGTCACCCATAATTGAGTACTACATCTTACCTCACAAAAACCTGAACTTCAGTTCAGAGGCAAAGATTTTACAATAAAAAAATCAATTGAATCTTATCTTTCTATTAAAGATAAACGTACGGGAAGAAACAGAGGAGAAAGCATTCAGAAAAAAATAGGCGACCCGAATAATGGATTTAGTAATGGTACAGTTAGCCTTCACACTGCTCCTCAGTGGTGATTTCCTGCCCTTTCCAGTGGATTATAAAGTGCTCCTCACCCTCAGTCTCTGAACGATGGCCTTTGAACTTAATAAGAGAAAACCTTGGCCTTTCCCGGGTTCCTATTTCCACCACATGCCCATTACTCAAAAGCTGCTTATTTTGTCGTGAGGGCAAAACGAGAAGCACAAATCTTTAATAGAAGCAGAGATAACAAAAATGTATTAAGGCTAAAAACTTCAGCTTTTTGCTCAACTAGCTAAAAAATGATTCCCATAGGCCACCTTGGGAAGATACTGCAGCGTATGTCCATTTCTCAGAAAGCTTAAAGACACATGGATGCTTCCTGGAAACAAAGAGAGTACAAAGACATGGCTAAAATGTAGGTAGTGTACAGCATGTGTGGAGGTGAAGGAAAGTTCCAGCCAGTGAGTGTAGTGATGTCCTGTGGGTGGTGGTGAACCATCCAATGAGTGTAGTGATGTCCTGTGGGTGGTGGTGAACCAGCCAGTGAGTGTAGTGATGTCCTGTGGGTGGTGGTGAACCAGCCAGTGAGTGTAGTGATGTCCTGTGGGTGGTGGTGAACCAGCCAGTGAGTGTAGTGATGTCCTGTGGGTGGTGGTGAACCAGCCAGTGAGTGTAGTGATGTCCTGTGGGTGGTGGTGAACCAGCCAGTGAGTGTAGTGATGTCCTGTGGGTGGTGGTGAACCAGCCAGTGAGTGTTGTGATGTCCTGTGGGTGGTGGTGAACCAGCCAGTGAGTGTAGTGATGTCCTGTGGGTGGTGGTGAACCAGCCAGTGAGTGTAGTGATGTCCTGTGGGTGGTGGTGAACCATCCAATGAGTGTAGTGATGTCCTGTGGGTGGTGGTGAACCAGCCAGTGAGTGTTGTGATGTCCTGTGGGTGGTGGTGAACCAGCCAGTGAGTGTAGTGATGTCCTGTGGGTGGTGGTGAACCAGCCAGTGAGTGTAGTGATGTCCTGTGGGTGGTGGTGAACCAGCCAGTGAGTGTAGTGATGTCCTGTGGGTGGTGGTGAACCAGCCAGTGAGTGTAGTGATGTCCTGTGGGTGGTGGTGAACCAGCCAGTGAGTGTAGTGATGTCCTGTGGGTGGTGGTGAACCAGCCAGTGAGTGTAGTGATGTCCTGTGGGTGGTGGTGAACCAGCCAGTGAGTGTAGTGATGTCCTGTGGGTGGTGGTGAACCAGCCAGTGAGTGTAGTGATGTCCTGTGGGTGGTGGTGAACCAGCCAGTGAGTGTAGTGATGTCCTGTGGGTGGTGGTGAACCAGCCAGTGAGTGTAGTGATGTCCTGTGGGTGGTGGTGAACCAGCCAGTGAGTGTAGTGATGTCCTGTGGGTGGTGGTGAACCAGCCAGTGAGTGTAGTGATGTCCTGTGGGTGGTGGTGAACCAGCCAGTGAGTGTAGTGATGTCCTGTGGGTGGTGGTGAACCAGCCAGTGAGTGTAGTGATGTCCTGTGGGTGGTTGTGTACCAGCCAGTGAGTGTAGTGATGTCCTGTGGGTGGTGGTGAACCAGCCAGTGAGTGTAGTGATGTCCTGTGGGTGGTTGTGTACCAGCCAGTGAACTCAGTTCTAGCCAGGCCAGATGAAGGCAGCCTGCTCACTCAGAGCGTAATCACACAGGGAAGGAGAGGAGTGCTGGATTTCATACATCAACTGCAAAAATGCTATCAGCGCCAGAGAGATGGCCCCATATCATGTGGAGAGAGATTAATGGAGGGACAAGGAGATAGAGCTGAGGAGAAGGAGATGCTGGCATGTATAATAGGGCTGCTTTTAAAAAGAGCTGATCAATGAGAGTGTGATTAAGGGGGACATGTCACCCCCCTGTCCCTGGTGCAGATAGTGACAGGGTGATTCAGGTGGGATGGGGGTGGGGTTAGGCCAATAGATTTACAGCAGAGCTAGCTGTAGTCCTATGGAGGAGCAAACAACCTTTAAAATGGGACCAGGAAACAGGCTCCTTCACTCCAGACCCCGAGGCAACCACATCTCTCTATTTTAGATCACATGAAAGTTGTATTCTCTGTCTCTAAATCAATAGTAAAATATTGTTCTGTAGAGTTTACTGTAGAGCTTGCCGTAGTCTAAAAGAATACTTCAGGAACAGGGGGAATATCCAGTAGGAAGACTGAACTGTTCTCTACAACAAAAAACTATCAATGTAAATCATGGAAAATAAATCCTGGATTTCAAACTATAAAACAGATTCTGATCATATTGCACAGTCACAGTCATAGCCTTGACATCCAAAGTACATCTTTGTCTCCTTCCCTGCTTCCATCTTTAAATCCTGCCTTTCTTCTGATGAAGTGAAGCCGTGGTGGAGTCATGCCTACCTTCCTCTTCTTGAAGGCCTGTCTGGCCAGGTACCCACTGCAGGCTGCTTGGAACAGGGTGATGTTGCGTCTGGTCTGCTCATCCCTCTGCTCCTCCAGTTTAGCCAAGGTCCCCGCTCTGAAGAACAACTGGGGAGGAAAGTACACACCTTTTAGTTCATCATCAAGAAAAATAGATATAGTCACGTTTGTTCAAGTCTGGAGCTGATTTAAATAAAACAAAATGGTCACATAATTGACTTGAAATGGACTTTAAGAGAGTATGCCTTTTTAGCACCTATTACACAAATATATTACATTACCAAGAAAGAGGTAGATCCATCCACTGTAGTCTAAAGACAACGGCCCTTTAATCCAAGAAGATTGGGTAATAAAGTAATTGAGCGTGTTTGAGTGGTAAGGTGAAAGCAACCGACTGTAGACGTAGGTCGAGGAGGGAAGTTGGGGAGGTATATCTTTGACAGCCGAAAGTCTGAAACTAAAAGGTGTTTATGAAAGTTTTTATTTATAATGTTGAAATATACATGTCTCCAACTCCCATAACACACACTCACAAACTGAAATCATATGTGTGTAGGCTACATTGTACAATCAGTCAGTGAGAGAGCCTCAAATATCACATTCATTTGTATCACTCCACCATATAAATTAATCGCACAAAAGCTCCTGTTTCAGTCATTCTTCCCCATAATGCAACAGACTTTGAAAGGCGCTGAAAAACGATGGTCACCGACTTAACAAAAGTGATCCGCTGGAACGCGCCCGTTATCTCTGCCAGAGAGTGTCAGCATTGTGTCCTCATTGGCCGGGTCAAAGATGAAACAGAGTTAAAGGGCCAGTAGAAGTGCCGTCACATGACAATCTCCTATCATTCACATACGCTCTGAGAGATATCATCAGGCCAGGGTCAGGCACAGTGTGAAGACTGGTGGCAGTCAGTCAGCTTAAAGGCGAAGGATGGATGGGGATGGGAGAGTTGACAGGCTCCAGTGCTTTATAAAAGATCAAACCTCTCTGGCATACATGAAAGAACCAGTAGGTGGAACAGGCAAACACTTTTTTTTATTTTACCTTTATTACTTAAGCAGGATATACTGTATTACCAATACGAAGAGGAGGGGTTCAGAAAACACACTGTACAGCAATGTTTAGAGGTTTAATGTCATGAATTTGGCTTCAAAATAAAACAGTAAAGTCATGTTTGTCATATGCATTTTGTCCTTAATGTAACTCTACATCAGAAAACCACAAGTTAGGAGATCTCTGGGTGTCGGCGTCATATTATGATCAGAATGGGTCAATCAAAGCGGACATGAGACGTGACTTCCTGTTGTGGCAGTGTTTACCACAGTGAGAGTTGTGTGGTGGACCCAGTGTCAGGAGAAGATTTGGTGCTGCTGTTAATTGGCATTCTGCTGAGGCAACGGCTGTTGCTAGGACACAGTTGGAATGCTTTGTGAACCACCATCTTGGTGCTAATCTACTCCAAAGGCCATTTCAATCTCCAAACCCCGAAGGCAACAACAGCTGTCTCCCAAAAAATTACCATTTTTAATTACAATACTTTCTTGTTGACTATGGGCCACTTCTCAGCTGATGGGATTAAACAGAAGTGTGCCAAGCAGTGTTTACTGTGATTAGTCTACAAGTGCCAGGGCGAAAGACAACATCGAAGACCATCACCTGCCAGAAATTACTCTATAACGACATGCATACAAAGGAGACATGATTGTGCGTCTCACGGTGAGGCTGGAAGGCAGGCATGCCTCTCAGACCCATCCTCCCCAGCCAAGAGACTTTCAGGACAGGCAACACTTGTCAGACAGTTCACCCAGAGTCACAAACACATCCCCGCGAACAACAAACATTCCCACAACATTAGAGTCTCATTAGGTCATTAAATAACGTTTTCATAGGAATGTTCATGTGATGTTCAAGGAACGTTTCCAAGCGACCATTCCCTTAATGTCCAATAAAACTTGCCCAGAACTTAAGATAATGTTCTAGACAGGTTTCATGGGAATGTTGCAAGAACATTCATGTGTCCAGTTTTCTGAGAGTTAGGAAATTATTCCATAAACCTCATACCAAACATACACAGAACACGGTTGCCATGTTCTCAGAACAAAACATATTAATATTCTAAACATGTTTTTATGGGAACGTTGCAAGAACATTCATTTTTTCCGCACCTCCTGTCATTACAGGCTGCATCACATTCGGCAGTGAATGGGAGTCCCATAGGGCGGCGCCTAATTGGCCCAGCATCGTCCGGGTTTGGCTGTCTTTGTAAATAAGAATTTGTTCTTAACTGACTTGCCTAGTTAAATAAAAGTTCAATCAAATTATGCCATCCATGAGTGACGTGCGCAGGTAGCCTACATTAAGTAATAGTTTGACAATCAGTTAACATCATAACTAGTTGTGTTTATGCCACATTAAAAAGGGAGGCTAATACATTTTAAGTTAAAAGACATTTTTACTATTAGGTCCATAGAGATCCTATTAAATTAATATGGATACTGTATGTAATTACTGTATATGATCAAATAGATATGTGCATGCACATATGGGAGGTCTCATATACAGAAATCCCTTAATTTGCTGAAATAAGTCAATCAAATCAATGATGAGAGACTAGTCAGAATAACTGATACCTGACATGGACATGGTGGCAGTGCAGGAAGATCGGAGTACAACGTCCCATGCAATGTACCATGAACCAAGAGGTTGTGAGTTCAAATCCCAGGAGAGGACATGTTGAATAATAATTGCTCTATAAATGAACATGCACAAATATAATCGTGTCAAATATGTAAGTTGAAAGCACTCTGTTAAAAGCACTGTGTGTGTGAGTTTCCCTTACCTTGCCAAACAAAGAGATGAATGGATGAGTGGTTCACCAATCAGGGCTTTGATTGGCTTGGCAAAAGTAACAAGACGGGATGTAAAATGACTTTTTTTTTGTCTTTTTCTTTTTTACACAAAAAATGATTATTTCAGCAAATGAAGGGCTGTGTGTGCCTGTACTTATCTATTTGATCATATACAGTAATTACATACAGTATCCATATTAATTTAATAGGATCTCTGGACCTAATAGTAAAGATGTATTTTAACTTAAAATGTATTAGCTTCCCCTTTTTAATGTGGCATAAACACAACTAGTTATGATGTTAACTGATTGTCAAACTTACTTAATGTAGGCTACCTGCGCACGTTACTCATGGAAGGCAGAAAAAGAGCTGTGAATGGATCAGTGGTTCACCAATCAGGGCCTTGATGGGCTTGGCAACAGTTACAAGGTGTAATGTGTAATAAAAACACATTTTTCGAAGAACATGGCAACCATGTTCTGTGTATGTTTGGTAGAACGTTGATGTAATATTCTTCAAAGCCTCAGAAAACTGGACACGCGTGTTCTTGCAACGTCCCATAAAACACATCTAGAACATTAACATTGTAACCATGTTCTTAGTTAGATAAGTTCTGTTTGACATTAAGGGAATGTTCTCCTAACACAAACACATGCTAAAAACGTTCTCAGAACGTTTTTTGCTAACAAAGATAGAATGTTCCCATATAACTAATGGAAAACTAGACCCCCAAACATTAGGGGGAAATTACGGGTAAAATTATGAAAACGTTCTCTCTCAGAATTGTTACTGGGATTCCTCAAGGAAAAGCAAGTGGAAGGAGGAATCTTTAGCTACAAGTTGAAGAAACCTACTGTATGCATGGGACAACATCTGTTTTCTGGGTTTCTATAACCCATTTTCACTCAATATAATATGAACAGAGGTAGTTTAACCAGTGACTAATTCAAAGCGTGAAGTGTTTTAATGTTGTGGTAGTATTGGTACTCACCCTACTCAGTCCCATGTGATAGCTGCTCTTCTCCAGGTCCAGGGACTCCAGCAGCTCCTCTACCGCCTTGAAACGCACACAAACACACAGATCATTCCCTGCCCCTCTACCCCCGGATTATCCCTCGACAGCAGTCCCGCCAAGCTGCCAACTGACACAATCCCAGCATCCCAACAACCACTCCTCTAATCAGACAGATTGACAGAATCCTGATCTGTCGTCCTTTCACATTCTACCTCACACATCCGGCCCGATTCCCACCCTCTCCTCTTCTATTCTCAAGGACAAAGAGCATGTGCAGGGAGAGAGGCAAAAACTGACCAGACAGCTCGTCCTCCAGAATCCACCTTCTCCAAGCTTGTTCCTCCTGGCCCCGTGGTGGTCTCGGCCCCATAGCAGCCTTGAACACATACAGCCTCTGCAGAGGGGCACCACCTGCAGCTCTCCCTCTCTGTGTTACGGTCGGTCTCTGTGTGTCTCTCTACCGTCCCTTTCCCTGGGTGGTGTGGACAGGTCCACTTGAGCCCCCAGCCTGAAAGGCCCCATCTAGATTACACTGTGAGAGGAGCTGCAGTCCCGAGCACTGAGGGCCTTTTGTCTGACGCCGTTTCCACAGAAACCCCGCTACGAGACACTGACTGCTTTTCTCTCTCTGTACCACCTTCGCTCAGTCTCTCACACTCTTCTGTAAAGAGTAGCTTTTGTGTTCTTTTCCCCACCATTTCACTTCAGCCTGGCTCCTCTTTCAGGGGACCAATACACAATTGACCCTCATTGATAGTTAACCTCAGAGTGGAACCCTCATTAGCAATCCTCCCTTCACAGGTTGGGTCACACTAAAATACTTTTAGGCCCTCTCACCATTTACATTGCAGTGGAGAGTTCCTACCCTAAGAAAATCATTAGGGTAAAACCACCAGGCAGACAGCCTCCAGGGTAGACAATATATTTCACAAAGTTGATAAGTTCAGCCCTAAACCCCAGTGCAATTAGAAGGCCTTTCCTTCCTGTCTCTGCTTCTGCTATGTTGATTAGGTCATCACAATGGCTCTGATTAACGGAGGTTTATTCCTCTGTCAGTGGGCTACTGACAGCCAGGAAGGAGACGGCCTCTTCAGATTATTAATGTAACACTACAGACCTCAGCTATGCTCCACACACACACACACACACACACACACACACACACACACACACAGAAAAATAGACTGACCCTCTTCTCATCCTTCACTATGTAGTTGCGGCCAAGTTTCTTGGTCAGGTGGGGTGCCAGCACATCGAAGCGGCGGCGGAATTCTGAGAAGACCATGTGATCAGGGTATCCTGTAAAGACAACGACATGGGGGCAAGGTTACGGAGCTACACTTTTTACAGAACTATTTATTCTAACCACATAGTCCACGTGACATACAGTAGAGCAGTGTTGGTCGTTTGGTTTGTTTGTGAAGGAAACCAGACTCCAGTCTAGGCAGGTCAGACCCTTCAGGACCTTCCTCATCTAACAACCACAGCCTCTAGCTCCGTCAGCCTTCTCACCTTGTCTGTAGATTCTGAGGGCGTCCAGCAGCTTGGAGCCGCGGAGCTGGGACCGGAGCAGGGCCACATCCAGCTGCATCAGGCCAGAGTCTCCACTTTCCCCCTGGGCCTCCAACTCCCCTCTGCCTGCCCGCAGGGCATCAGCATTGGGCAGCAAGCAGTGGACAAAGTGAACCCTGGACCTCCTTACCGTGTCCAGCAGAGCGTCCTGAAGGAGAGAAGGGTTAGCTGGGACTCAAATGATAACAGTGATAGAGGGCTAGAGGATAGAGCTAGGCCTCACCGTGCACTGAGAGAGTAGCCCAATTTAATCACAGACCAAACCTCTTTAATCATATGCAAAGGCGCCACACAGTGGCTCTCACACATTTCATACATTAAGCAATCTTAGGAAATAATCAGCTTGAGTTGTAATAAATGGTATAGTTAAGAAATGTACTCTGGACCAGGAAATCTAATGCCTAGACCCTGCACTGGGACGGCTTCTAGCTCCTACCCTTTAAAGCTGTTATAACACAGCAAAAACATAGGAAGATAGATTATACATTTAGCAGACGCTCTTATCTAGAGTGACTTTCAGGAGCAATTAGGACTAAGTGACTTAATCAAGGGTACATAGGCAGATGTTTCACCTAGTTGCCTTGGGGATTCGAACCAACGTTATTAACCACTAGGCTACCTGCCGCCCCAAACACTGTGTGAACACCTCTCTCAGAGGGAGGGCATACATTAGGCGATGCTAATTAAAAGACTCCATTTACTAAATCAGCTCGTGTATAGGATTTAAATGAGGGGCTTGTGGCCCAACACCATGTGGATATACACATAATGAAACATGAACAGAAGTGAAAATCTAATAAGTTATTTGGGGCCCTCTCGATCTCTCTCCCTCTCACAGTCCCTCGACTAGACCTGGCCCCTGCAGATGGCCCCTGGCCTCTCACCACTTGTAGTTTGATCTGGATGCAGAGGGACTTCTTCTTGACGGCTGCCACCCCAGTGGTGAAGGTCTTCCTCATGCTGGTGGCACGCCGCAAGGTCAGCTGGGAAACGCCCTCGAGGCCAGCAATGGAGCCTGACAGGATGGTGGCCCCACCGCCTCGACTCATAAACAGACCGCTGATGTTCTTCCTAGAGAGGAGAGCGACAAATTCAACACGGTCAGAAATGTCTATTGCAAGTGTTGCTAATCAAGCTAAAACATTATGTGGGACGGGTGTTACTTTTGGGAGTCCTGTAGGAGACTCCCTGCGTTGGTCGAGACAGGGTTCTGTTTAGCATGGCTCAGCCAACCACGGGCATCATACTCCACCCAGTCTGTACCATGGCTGTGGCCCAGCAGGAAGTGATGTAGTCTCTCACTCTTCAACAGCAAGGTGTGACCTGACCAGTAGAGAGGATAAAGGAGTTGATAACAATTATGTATGCCAATGTTTGCGTGTCTGGATGTCTACAGTATGTGTGGTAATGAACATTATGTGAAAAAGAAGAAAAACAAATCATTGTCACCTTTGAGCAGACAATATATTTTCTATAAACCTGTATTTTTTGTGTTTTTTTAGAATATGGCAGTTTAGAAAACAGAGAATTCTTTGAACATAAACACTGTTTGCTGCTAGTTTTCTCCCCATCGTTTTACAGTGAAGAATAATAGAAACAGAGTGGCAAATTGCATACCACAACATATCTGGGTGATTAGTGCAGTTCTGTTAAAGTAATCTTTCAACTCTGCCACTGCATAGGTAGCTGGACTGCCAGTCTGTTAATGCTCTCTTCCCAACTCCTTATGGGATTGCCATGCAATTGTTTGGCTTGACAATCACAACGCAGGAGGCAAAAGCACAAACTGATCTGGGACCAGGCTAGTGTATTGGTGGGTTCAATGTAAAACTGACTTTACCTGATGATGCAATTCTGAATCATAAAAATCATCCAAAGGACAGTTGGTAGAATGCTTGAATGTAGATTGTCTGGTTGATAAGAGTGACAGTGTTGATTTGAAACCCATTTTATTGCTTTGCCATGGTGATTCTATTCATCAGAACGCAATTACATTTGAAAATGATGATATCAAAATGTTAACAATGATATCAACCAATGCTGATTTAGAAAATCCATTTTGGTGGCAACAACCTCAAAACTAGACGTGCAACTTGTTTCTGCTATCCAAGATTTTCAATTGTTAAATCGGTAGAGCATGACACTTGTAATGCCAGGGTAGTAGGTTCCATTTCCGGGACCAGCCATACATAAAATGTACTCACGCATGACTGTATGTCGCTTTGGATAAAAGCATTTGCTAAATGGCATATCATTTTACAAAATGAGCTCTACACCCAGCAATTTAACCAGTCTGTACCATGGATGGCACAGGAGCATCGATATCTTCCTATCAAATAGTTTTTTTCTTATCAGTATTTGGTTAATTGCTTATTTTTGTGTATTATCGACATTCTATACTGAACAAAAAAAAACAACATGCAACAATTTTACTGAGTTACAGTTCATAAGGAAATCAGTCAATTGAAATTAATAAATTAGGCCTATCTATGGATTTCATATGACTAAGCAGGGGCGCAGCCATGGGTGGGCCTGGGAGGACATGGGCCCACCCACTGGGGAGCCAGGCCCAGCCAATCAAAATTATTTTTTTGACACAAAAGGGCTTTATTACAGACAGAAATACTCAGTATTTCATCAGCTGTCCGGGTGGCTGGTCTCAGACGATCCTGCAGGTGAAGAAGCCGGATGTGGAGATCCTGGGCTGGCGGGGTTACACATGGTCTGCGATTGTGAGGCCAGTACTGCCAAATTCTCTAAAACGACTTTGGAGGCGGCTTATGGTAGAGAAATTAACATTTAATTATCTGGCAACAGCTCTGGTGGACATTCCTGCAGTCAGCATGCCAATTGCACAGTCCCTCAAAACTTGAGATCTGTGGCATTGTGGTGTGTGACTAAACTGCACATTTTAGAGTGGCCTTCTATTGTCCCCAGCACAAGATGCACCTGTGTAATGATCATGCTGTTTAATCAGCTCCTTGATATGCCACACCTGTCAGGTGGATGGATTATCTTGGCAGAGGAGAAATGCTCACTAACAGGGATGTAAACAAATTTAGAGAAATACGCTTTTTGTGAATTTGGAACAGTTCTGGGATCTTTTATTTCAGCTCATGAAACTAACACTTTATATGCTGCGTTTACATTTTTGTTCAGTGTATGTTTAGAATGCACTTAGGTACATATAGAACTGGTTTTATGAGTGAATTTCTCAGATATCTGGCATTGTGAGTGCGACTGGAAGTCCCAGTCCCTAAATATGACCAGCTTCCGCTTCCTCAACCAGCACTGGCCTGAACAGGAGAAACGCAGGCTGTTCCACAAGCACATGGCGGTGAGGTGCAAGGTTGAATTTTACAGTAAAGCGAGGAGGGAGTTCTATGATCAGCGTGTGACCTCAGGCAACAAGTTGCTGTTTTCTGATGAAGAGAGAAACTGGAAGCCATTCCAGGGGTGCTAGTTGGCCGCAGAGATGGGCTTCCTGTGAATCTCTGCCCCTCTGTTGAATTACTATTGATTTATTTTGGAGAAGTAGTATTAAGACAAGATTGGATAATATAAAACGAGATTGGTAGGCATAGAAGGTGTGATAAGTGTAGGTTAGTGTCTATTTTAATCTAAATAAATATTCAGTCAAAATAAATCATATTTGAAGTATAACAATAGTGCTGGATTTTTTTGTGAGGCGTGTGTGTCTCTGTACCTTTGCTCTCGCCCTCGGCAGGGCCGTAGTAGCTGAAGAGACGTCCCAGTAGAGTATCCTCAGAACCCCCAGGCTGCAGAGCCTCCTCCTCCATCAGCCACAACAGGCCCCGCGCCTCATCAGTCCTCAGCGTCCGCACCTGGCACACCCACAGGTCAGACTCGCTTCCAACCCCTCACCTCACTGAATAGATAACATCTACTGTACTCTGACACATTTTCAGTCCTTCAGATGGTTGTAGAATCAACAGTCTCACCAAAATACACACAAACAGACTAACTGGGCATCCGTTTGCTTTTCAGCCTACACATACTGACTCACTTTAGCAAACACACCCAGCCAGCCAACCAGCCCACTCCTACTCAAACTCCAAGGCCTGAAGCGAAGTCAGCTCTGATCATCTAACCATCTACTTTGTGGGAATCATTCCGTAAGCCTGAGGAAATTTCATCAACATTTGTGGTAAGGCTTTCACCTGGAATACCACAACATCTCCCAACTCTCCAGACTATGTTCACAACAAACACTGACACAAAATAGTGTAAAGGAGTCAGCTGATCATATTTAGCACCAAAATACCCCGCTGACAATACAGTGAAACACTGCTTTCAGATTAAATGCTTTTTATTAAATAACAACCACAAAAAAATACAACCGTTTTTTTTCAATAAGCAATTGCAGTCGGGTTTTTTTTAAGATCCAGACGGCAGAGAGGGACAGGCCATTAGCCATGGCTCTCGTTAGGCCTAATATCAGAGTAATAGCTCAGAGAGCACTGGAGCATTCAGGAAGCCTGCTCTAAACAGGCCACTTCAGAAATTACCACAAGAATGCAGGCCGCAATTGAGCTTTTTGGTATAATTGAACTCTAACCCCTTTTTCTCTTCAAATGGCTCTTTCTGAATTCAAGAATATACAGTATATACCCACCTACTGGTATAATCTGAAGAAAATGCTTTTTATCAGTGTTAGCACATTGTTATTATCAATAGAGAAGGATAACTACTGTAGTAGTGTTGAGTGCAATGACCTTTTAGACCTAGAAAAAGCTCAGCAAAGCCATATAAAAGCTCTCTGTTAGACATACAAGTACACAGTAAAACCTGTTCCTGGGCCTCGCTAAAAGCCTTCACAGCAAGCAAACAGACCCCAGTGAACCCATGGGTACTGAGTCTTTTATGTCAGGGGACAACATTTGAAGTGTCAGTGTAAATCCAACTGTCAGCTTTCATCCTAGTGTCTCGACATCAACAGAGAGTGATCTCTAAGAGCGTGGGCTGTGCTGTCCCATTCTTTTGTTTTTGTCAGCCTTCAAAGGCTTTGGCCTTCTGCAGCCATCTGCTATACCCTGGTTCAGTGCTTTTGATGACAGCTCCAGCAGGGCCAGGACCCCTTAAAAGGTAGAGCACTCAAACCAACTTATTACACCGCCGACCATGACACTCTCAACACCTTGTCATTTTGGTTTCCATGGCACACACACTGGAGGAGAAGCAAAACACAGATTTTGTTTTCTTCCACCTGAGTGGGTTTTCTAGTCTTTGTTTACTGGATGAAATGTCTGCCTTTTCCTTCAACCCTCTCCCTGTTGATTCCTCTACAGAAGCATTCGTATATTATGCTCACTGAAAATGTTTACAATAAACAGAAAACTCTCAAATCTGCAAAAATGCATACAACTGACTCATTGTGAGTCACAAAGGACTCATGAATGTAATTATATGTGCATAGCAGTGCACGGTACAAACGGTGTGGGCAGCGAGAGAGGCAGGGTGTCAGGACTACAAAACAAAGTGGCAAGAGCTTCAGAAGGGAGTTTAGATAATGATGCTCTGGAATGTGCCATTACTAAAAGAGAAAATCGCACAGAAAGGTGGAGACAGAGAGTACTGCTGTACAGCGTGACACTGCCATGGCCGTAAACTCTGTAACCAGGTAAACTCATGTGAATATAGGTATTAAAAGGAGTGTCCTTACCAGTGCTTGACTTGACGCTTGGTCTACTGCAGCTACAGACAGAGAGGTGTTAGGTTCCATGTCATCTAATGGAAGCTCTATGTTCTCCTAGAGGGGTGATGGGGGGGGGGATTAGTAACCAATGACAACGATATAAGTTATAAGTCTGAAGACAGGGCGCCAAGTTTGAAGTTTTCTACTATAGGGATTAGTTCATCATCACCTACAGTATAGACATAATAACATAATAAATAGTAATACAATGTTGGAAACTGCTTATAAACTGCTGTTAAATGGCTACAGGCTATGAAAGTGAAAGCATTGTGTTTTTTACAATGGGAGTGATTAGACATACATTGGTTAGGACAGAGTGTTGGCAGGGATATTTCCACCCTATTATGATGGGTGTATAGTCTAGTATTCTGCAATGAGAAGAGAGGGAGTTAGAGAGTGGGGAGTTATTCATCCTCGTCGAGCGAGCAGCTCCACTGCTGTGCAGCTCAGCCCAGTTCACACAGCCAGTGATGAGTGACCTCGCTTTGGGCTCGGCAGGGGAGGAGAAATGGCAATCATATGGCCATTATATAGGCTCACTGTGTGACACTATTAATGAGAGGGAGGAAACCATGAGCTCTATGTAGCTCTAACTTGCCATGGCTTACAGGCAGGAATAGTGCAGATTTTCTGTCCTGAGGTATGGATTCTATGAGAGTATGTATATTTGAATCCTTAAAGCAGGGTTCCACAACTGGCGGCCCGCGGTTCGGATTTGCCCCCCAAGTTCTCTGAGAAAAAAAAAACTCTCATATTTGTTTTATTGCTGGACATAAAGGACTGGAAAAACACTAGCAAATCAACTACAAATAATGAACTTATTTGTAAAATATATGTTCCAAAGTATTCCCACGCATAATAGAGAGATATACAGTACAAACATAAGCAAGGTTTGAAATGATTACGTTTTAATCAAACACTAAATCTGTTTGGGCTACTTGTAGTCAATTTGCAGTATACACATGTTTTGTAATTATGCTCCGCCCCCTGACCATCCACATCTTAATCTAGTTGATGATCCCTGCCTTAAAGTTTGAATCAGCAGCTGCTACATCAGGGTTTCCTAAACTCGGTCCTGGAGACCCCAAGGGAAACACGTCTTGTTTTTTCACCTAACACTACACAGCTGATTCCTATAAATCAACTAATCGTCAAGCTTTCATTATTTGAATCAGTTGTGTCAGGCTAGGCCAATAACCAAAACGTGCACCCCTTAGGGTCCCCAGGAGTTCAATTTTCTTACTTATTTATTTATGATATGCACCCAATGATTTATGTAGCACATAACTTATAAATACCTCATGAGCTTAGTTCAACTGTTGTACCCCATCAGAACCCAAAATATAAGCTTGTTATACTCCAAGGTTTGTAAATGTAAACAAACACTATATAGCCTCAAAACATGGTTAAAACATCATGAATGGTCTGTCCTTGCATACATAGCTCTGTCTATGAATTTGAGAGTGGTTACATTTCTCCAGTCCCATCCCTCAGCTTTTTACCGAAACAGGGGCGGGGACAATGCTTTGTTATTGTTTTGACTGCTGATTGACGCTTTAAAGTGTGTGTGTGTTAGTGTATGTGTTTTAGTGTGTGTGTATGTATGTTAGTGCATGTGTTTTACTGTGTGTGTGTGTTAGTGTATGTGTTTTAGTCTGTGTGTATGTTAGTGTCTGTATGTTAGGGTGTGCGTCAGTGTATGTGTTTTAGTGTGTGTGTATGTATGTTAGTGCATGTGTTTTAGTGTGTGTGTGTATGTTAGTGTGTGTGTATGTTAGTGTGTGTATATGTGTGTGTTAGTGTGTGTGTGTGTTAGTGTGTGTGAGTGTGTGTGTTAGTGTTTTTGTGCATTAGTGTGTGTGCACGCATGTTAGTGGATGTGTGATGATGTGTGTATGTGCGATGTGCATATTAATATACCTCTTTGTATCTCTCTAGCTCCTGTACAAAGGTGCGCTGATAGAACAGTGTCTGCAGGCGCTCCTGGGTGTAGTTATGGCAGAGCTCTTCAAAGGTGGCTCCGCGCTCCCGCTTGGCCAGGCGAGGGTTCTGAAAGCCCGGGGTGTCCACGATGAGCAGGGAGCACAGAGAGTGCTGGCTGGACTTTAGAGCCCTGACACACACACACACACACACACACACACACACACACACACACACACGAAGACAACCAACAACAACAAAAAATCAGCAAGACAACCAGTACAAGGCAGCAGACTCTAAACAGAGAGGCCAGCTGTAGTGGTGTCTGTGCGTCATCTCCCTCAATCTCTGGAAAAGTAGTGACTAACCTGTTGATGAGGGAGACGAGGAGGGTGAAGAGCTCCGAGTACAGCCCAGATGCCATGGCTTCTAAACACTCCATGGCTGTGGTCTTGGAACCTGGTGGTAGAACAGGTGAGAAGAGAAACAAATTTACAGCAATATGCCTGTCATCAGATCAGACCGCATACATCACAGCAGAGGCACGGAATACTCTGCTCAATCCAGTAAGTGTTTGATTTGAAAATGGGAGAACTGCAGGGAACCAGCTAAGCCTAGTGCTATTGCCCTTCAATCTCAGAGATGGTGTGAGAGGAAGACAGGTGAATCACAACCATGTCTTATATGTGACAGCGTGGGAGGGAGGGCAAGGTGGGAAGGAGGGCAAGGTAAAATAAAGGCTAACTGTCAATTTTTACTGTGATACGGTTCTGCCTATATGTCCTTCGAACTGTGCACGTCAACCTCTGATAAAACTCCCAGAGGTACTGTACATGTTGAAAAAAAATCAATGGAATGCAATTATCATTTCAAGGGCAATGCATGGAGGACTTCTAAAATTGTCCTGATATATTTTTGTTATACCTACCTATCAATAACCACTCTGTTTCTGTGGTAGTCATTACTAAGATAAGCTTTAACGTTCAGAGACGTGTGTCATCTCCTCTAGGTGATGAGCTGGTGTGCGTGCATAGTCCCAGGTGTACCTGAGGCTTCTCCTGCTGCATCGTCTGTCCCCTGGCGTATAGAGCTGGCTCTGGGCAGGGTACCTTTGGCCTGGTGCTTGAAGATGGAGGAGGAGAGCTCTTCCAGGGTGCAGCCCAGCAGGTAGGCAGCCTTCTGCGCCCACTCGTGACGTGCAAACTGCTTCCTACCGGCTGAGACGCACAAAAATAGCACCATTATCCCCTCTGCCAACAACCATACAGCTTCTATCCACAACAGGAGACTACAGTTACTGGAATAGGAGGTGTATGTATGGGGTTGATCGACCGTGCCCCAGGCTAACACCGCTGCGATGGTATAAAAGCTAATAATAATCCCCTCATCAGGACAGTGAAATGTAGCCTACAAAGGACATGCACGGTACTGGGCATCCAAATGGTACAAACCCAACATTTTCTCATTTGTCCAAAGTCCCATTAGCTAAAAGCCTTTTTGCTGCTACTTTTTCCAAAAATGTTATTTCTCTCACAGCTACAAGTCCTTCATCCACAGTACATGATTACAGGGACTATCATTCCAAAGTACAATGACTTTTGTATTAACACGAGCCTCGGTCTGCAAACCAAGATTGACTTTAATCTGGTGGATGGGTGATGTGAGTGGATAGGAGTGGCTTTTCATTTCAGTGTGTTATTGGAGAGGAACCCTCCTCAGACACTTAAGAGGGTGACTGACTAGGGAACATAGAACAGTTGGGCTTCTGACTGAGGCATGCTGTAATCTCCCTGTCTCATCGGCCTATGAGAGCGGCACATGCCGCTGCGCTGTGACAAACAAGAGAGTTGTGAAGACGATCAAAGTGAAACACTGAGAACTTCATTAAAATGCTAATGACACCATGTCTGCTCACAGTGATAAAAGCACAGAGGCAGGACATAACAATATGGAGAGGGGTGTGTTTACCTTTCTCTTCGTCTGCGATGCAAGGGGAGCGGCATGCAACATGCAAGTAAGAACAGGTAGTTAAAACAGTTAGTACAGAAGTCCTGTATACAGTGGATGAGCAGACAAACTGTGATCTGATAAGTTGATCTGATAAGCCTTCTCTCACACAAACACAACCATACACGCACGGCACTGACACACAACCGAGGTGCGGGGGGGGAGAACGAGCATGCAGGTTCTGACTAACACGCGGCATTCAGGAGCTTTATCGAAAAACCTCTCCTGAGAGTTGAGGAATGAAACAGCCCGCACTTGTCAGCACACCCAATCAACCTCCCATTCATTGTCAGATCTACTGGAAGGAGGTGCATAAAGTCATGCAATTCTTTAGTGTATCGACACTGCAACTCACGAATAAAGGCCTAGAGTGCCCTCTGGTGTTACCTAGTCAAACTGCACTGCTTATCATTCGGATGTGTTTCTGCAAACCTGCAAGGAACTCACCCGTTTCTAAACTCTCTATAATACTACTAAGATGGTTTAATATTACAAGAGGGCAACAAGTGGTAACTGATTTCCACCAAGTGGCAAACAACTAATTTTTGTGTCAATTATCTGACAGATTGTAACCCAACAAAATGTGTATATTTAGATTGTAGTTGATCAATTAACCCTTCAGAGGAAGAGAGGAAAAGGAGATCAACACAGTAGAAGACACAGAAACACACAAAAGGGTGTTTGTTCGGGTTCATTACCAATTTCCTCGATGACTGACACTGCAGAGAAGGCAACGATAGACAATGTGAATAAACATTCCAACTGCACTCACACCCGTTTTCATTACTACAGTGTAAACAATCTGTCTTGTTCTGGGCTGTCAGGTAAATAGCAATCAAACATACTGGGTTGTTCCCTGCTGAGGTACAGCAGCAAGCAGACACTGGGAACAAGGCAAGGCATTTAGACAGCTTAAGGCTGATGTTGGGCTGGGACTTTGTCGCCTCGTAAGCTGGAATACTTAAAACTCGTCAGTTGTTGCACGACTGTCTCAAACTGACATCAACCAGTTTGGTTCTGTGTTGCGCACGGCTGAACGGTAAAGGAATGCAATTAACATCTCCCCTGCAGACAGTAAGATTTGGCATTATTGACAGGGCCTCTAGACTTCACAACTGTCTTTGTCACAAATGTTCTCTGCCCGAGAAGCTCCTTGAAACAAACAAATAAAGGCCCTGGATAGATGGCAGCTGTAGCATCATGAATTATGTTATTTTGGAATAGACCCAATATCTCTTTGCTTGACATTACTCTTGCAACTACACTATGTACATTCATAATATTTAGTTGAATCTGTCATTGTTAGTAGTAAAGTATCTGTAATTTAAATACAGAACGCAGCTGCATTAACACTATAAGCCTCTGAATTAACATCTGACATAGTGACTGAGTGGGCTCCTGGTGTGTACTGTACTGTAATTCTTACCCTTGGTGGCCCCTGCAGCTCCTAGATGATAGATGGCCCCCAGGACCAGCCAGAAGGCCCTCTGCTCCTCCCCACTGATCCCCAGGACCTTCATAGCTGCCTGCAGCTTGGTGAACTGCTGGGAGGCCCGCTGCTTGTCTTCAGACTGGGCAAGCACAGGGGGATGGGGGGAGAAACAACAGGAATCTATATGGACCGTCTTTATTATAAAAACCATAGTGTGAATCTATTCACTCAAAACCAAATAAAACATCGCTGACAAAGGTATTTGGGGCCCTGGCAAGAGTTACCTTGGGTTGAGGTATGATTCCGAAGGCGCTGTTTTCAGCAAAGTGGTTAAAGTGCAGCTCAGTCCTGGAATGGCAATCAAACAAGCTGTCAGTCAGTCAGTCACCATGACAAGACTAGACCTGACAGAGTATATATCTACTCAGAGTTTCTGACCAATGGACACTCACCAGTAAATAAAGGACAGAGAGAGAGGAGAGAGAAAGAGAGAGAGAAAGAGAGAAAGGAGAGAGAAAGAGAGAGAGAAAGAGAGAGAGGAGAGAGAAAGAGAGAGAGGAGAGAGAAAGAGAGAGAGGAGAGAGAAAGAGAGAGAGGAGAGAGAAAGAGAGAGAAAGAGAGAGAGGAGAGAGAAAGAGAGAGAAAGAGAGAATAGGTAAAGGTTCACTCTACACAGAGGTCTGAGGAAGATGACAGCTTACTTTAGAGAACTGTCGGCTCCAGCCATCATGTAGTAGAAGACATTGAAGGTGGACTCTCCCTCTGGCCGCCTGGTCACCCTTAGCTTCTCCAGCAGCATGGTCTGAATGGAGGCCGAGGCCACCTGTCCAGCCTGGTCAAAGTCCAGGGAGACGATGTGGGAAAAGCGACTGGCATTCCCGTTCATGGAGGTGGAGCTGTTCCCAAAGGCCTCCAGGATGGTATAGACCGCCTGCCACTTCTCCGCTGGGAGACACACAGAAACAAGCCAAATAGTACATACATACATGCGACATGTTGCAAGTAAATATCAGACATACAGTGAACTGTGAAAAGAAGAAGAAAAACAAGTTGTTCCCTAAACTGTGTTCTAACTTACTGCATGTTCTTTCCCCTCGAAACCTACCAGAGAAGGTCTTGCCAGTGCTGCCGGCGATGGTGACCAGGTACTGGACCAGGTGTTGACAGTTGATAGTCTTGCCGCTGCCGCTCTTGCCCAGCAGCACAATGGACTGATCCTGACGCGTGGTCAACAGGTTCCTATAGGCTGACTGGGCAACACCATAGATGTGAGGTGCCGTGTCCTCCCTCCTGCACCCCTTAAACATGTGCATCACCTGGGGGGGAGGGGGAGAGATGTCATTCTCACCATATAAAGCCCCACAAATTAAACAAATCCAGTCCTACTTGCCCTTCCTGGTTTACTTGCTACTCTAATAGAAGATACCCCTCCCCTATCCTGCTAACCCCAGGCTCCACCCAGGACTGTACCTTCTCAGAGTACATGGAGGGGGCGCTGATGGGGTTGATGACCACCATGTTGGGCCCAGCGTGGGTATGGATGAGGTTACCCCCGTAGCGCTGGCGCAGAGAGTGCATCACACTGGACTCATTGAGGTACTGCAGCGAGGACAGGTCCTCCACCCGGTCAAACAATGGAGGGTTGGCCTACACACAGGGGTCAGAGGTGAAAGAGATCATACATCCCAGACTTCAGATAATGAGACACAAATTCAATAGGTGAAAATGTTTGGTGCCCTGCTGGGGCTAAACAGCATGTAGATTTTGGTGAGTTTAGGCCAACCTTCTCCACATCATCTTCATCCACATCCAGCAACGAGCCGTCGCTCTCCAGTCGGATCTTGACTTTCCCCTCTGGCAGACTGCCTGGCTCCGTCTTCAACAGGGTCGCTGTGGTGACAGAACAGGGTCAATAGGATCTACAGCCACATATTTAGTCATCTAAAAACGGTGTGTTTGTCTAGGCTGGATGTGTTATATTCAATACAAGTGTGAAATAGTGCACAATCAATACAAATTTGGTTTACTATTTCTGTCAGATAAATCAACAAATGGAATCTGTGATGTACATTTAATATGTTTTAATGTGGCCCCTATTGTGGTGAATGGCCTAGTGATTCAGGTCTACTAACCCAAGGAGAATCCATCCTTGTGAACCAGCCATACTTTCTCTGTGCCGTACCAGGCCTTCTCAGCAGCTATTTGCTCCTCGGTCTTCACCTAGGAGAGAGAGAGGACAGACAGACAGACAGACAGGGTTAGTTCACTGCTATAAAGCTCAGAGGCAGGAGCAAAGGTGAATACCCAGAGAGAATAATTAGCTAGATGAATGAATAACTCCACTGGAGGGGGTATTGTCACCGCAGTAACCTGACAAAGTGGAACAGGAGGACAGGAACAGGTGTGGATTGAGGTCTGGTTTCTTCATCTCCTTAAGGGAGGAGTTTTGGGTTTCAGTTCTAGTTCTCCCCCACGCAACATTTGACCCAACCGCCCAGTAGTCCACCCACCCCAAACCCACACCTAGCATCCACTCATGACCCACTAGGCAGGCCCCTGGTCCCCACTCTGTGTTTAACATCAGATCCCGCTCTGCAACCAAACTACTGAGAACCCACTCTCACTCACGATAACAGGACAGATGGTACATAACCCAATACAACAACACATGACTTGACTGGCTGCACATCAGTACCACATACTTCACCACAATGTTTATGAAGACTGTGGTAGCCTGCAGTATAATATGAGCAAACTAAAGACACATATCCTATGACAATTTATATGTGGACACATCATGCAATTTGAGTAACTCGGTTTTCCTCAAACACAACCTGAAAATCATAGTGAAAAGCAAGACTGGTCAAGCATAGACACTCAGTGCAAACCTACTACAGAATACTGAGGAACTCACTTCACCGGCAGTCAAAAAAGGTTTAATAAGTCATGTATTTCATGAGTTTCTCACTATTCTACTGGTTTATCATCACAGATACAACATCCCTGATGAGGATGTTGGTTCTGTGATTTACACACAACAGCACACTCCAGGGAAGGGACTGAGGGAGATGCATGGGGTATTGCAATCAGGCAATAGCAGTGGCCAGACCTTGGGTTGAGAGGCGGCCGTGTGGGCCGCCTGCAGGAGGGCCACGGGGTCCTGATCCAACTGTGTCTGGAAGAGGGCAGGAAGAGTTGGATTTAATCAAGGTCAGAGGTCAACTTCGAAGTTCATACTGCTCAAACATGCCAACAGCCATGTAACAAGTATATTCCGTGAGAAACAACTGACACACTTTTGCTGTGAGGAAAAAGAAAATGGGGGGAAAATTATAATCCTTCTAGCTTTACCAGTCTAAGTTACTAAGTCCAGCAGAGCCTGTCTGTGGGGGAGTGCTTAGGTCATATTACTGGGACTTCCAGCACTGCAGCACAGACATAGGGAAAGAATTCAGTCCGTAACAACATGGTGGGGGAATGAGTAAGGGGCGCAGGCAGAACCCCAGGTGGGTGAGACAGAGGTAGGGGGACGGCGGGGGCAGTTAAGGAGAGCAGGCTTACACCCCAACACGAGACACAAGCACACAGTCCAGCCAGGCCGTATGTGAGGGCGGTGGGTGAGTGGCCAGCCTGGGGAGCGGTGTGACAGGGGACAGACAGTACCTATGAGGAGACCACCGGATAGCCACGGCCACGAGGACAGCAGCAAACAGCGGAGCAACACACAGAGAGGAGGGGGGAAGAGACAGCAGAAGATGGGAAGGAGGAGCCAGGAGATGAGAGGAAAGGGCGATATTAAAAACAGATCACAGAGGGGTTTTTAGAGTGGATGTGACAGCTGTGATCTGGGATCAATGGTTCAGTCTCAATCCAACATCAAAGAACACAATATCCTCACCAAGTGGATAAAAACAGACTTGGACTTCAAGGGAAATGAACACCCCTTTGTCAGAAAGTGAATGTCAAAAGGACAGAATACAAATGTAGGGACATAGATGTGTGAATCCGGCAAATGAGGACATGACTGAGTAATGATATTGCCTGTTAAAACAGAAGGGACAAAGAAGGGGAGAGAGAGGAGAGGAATAGTCTCTGCACATACATATGTGAAACAGGGTCCAAAAGTGTGTGCCATGTCATATCAAAAGAATTAACATTTTCTCACTTGACTAAAATCTATATTGTGACTGTACACACATGTTGTAATTAGTTAGTTATAGCACTACATTATATTAAGTTTGAAAACCCAGCTGTGAAGTCACACCAAAGCCTCCTCTCAGAGAGAGAGACAGTGCCCACCATGAACCCACACAACCTCCATTCATATGAACCCTTATCCATATGACTTAGCCATGATGATAGGAGACCATATGACTAAGACTGACAGACTCTGATCTCTAAGCTGATGAGACATAAAATGGACGCTGCTAATCGGGGTTCACATTACAGCACCACAGGGCACCTCATAATTCAAACCCTGCTGCTAGTGGTCAACACCAGATTGGGGCCACATGCGACAGTGCACCTGTCCCCATGCGGGAGCACAGCAGGGTGGCACGGACCCATGGCAGAGGAAGATGTGGTAATAGTACAGCAGGGTGGCATGGACCCATGGCAGGGGAAGATTTGGTAATAGTACAGCAGGGTGGCATGGACCCATGGCAGGGGAAGATTTGGTAATAGTACAGCAGGGTGGCATGGACCCATGGCAGGGGAAGATTTGGTAATAGCACAACAGAGCAGGCAGACACACAGGCTGAAAGAGAGAGGTGAAGTTACAGTAGAGCCAGCTCCGGTGAGGATCTTTCTCAGACGCCTGTGGTTCTCGTCTGTAGGGACCAGCTCTGGAACCTACAGGAGGTCACACCACCAACACCGGTGAGTCCTCACCCAGCCACTCCAGAGTCTATTGTTGCCATGGTGCTAAAGGTTTTTTATGCATGTTGGGGGCCCCTTGTATATGTAATTTCCTTTGGCCAATCCCAGGTCATTTACTCTTACTGTGATCCATCTAATGTCAATTCTGAATCATAATGTAGGCTAAGTCAACCTAGCCTACATTAACAATATTTAAAAATACTGTAATTTACCATTGTACAGCATATTCTAAAATCTACAACACCCAGACAATCAGAAGCATACCAGCTGCAGGACACACACCTGTTCTTTGGAGCCAGGGGTGCCCTGAGGCTGGGACTGAGAACTCCCAGAGGAGGGCTTCCCAGCAGGAGAGGAACCAGAAGCTGCCTTCACCTTGATATATCAATACACACACACACACACACACACACACACACACACACACACACACACACACACACACACACACACACACACACACACACACATATATATATCAATACACACACACACACACAGGAGAGTCAGTGACCTCTAACAAAGTCTTCCACACACCATGCTCCTGATAAGACAACACACTCAATCCCGTCATGCTCAAATCCTATAAAACACACAGCGTTCCTCAAGCCCATTCCAGTTTAAACTAAATCCTCATATTTTGGACAAGGATCTTCCCAACATTTTGGTACATTATTCTCTACAATGTTCAATGGTTATTCTTCATTAATAAGGCAGCCATTAGTTGTCCCCCGTGGTCTAGTGTTAGGCAAGTCTAGATAGTGTTCCCAGGGAGTTCCCCAGAGCCTGGTGAAAATGAGTAATGGCTCAGTGCCTCAGGCCAGCCTGGCTCTCTGTGGACCAGCCATGACCAGACCCTTATACCTACTGATGAGGCTGAGGTGGGAAATACTACCTTTTATTTAATTTTGTACCTTTTCTCACTGCAGGAAGACTACGGTTTGAAGTAAATGAGCCAGTTAGTAGCCAGTTAGCACTTTGCTGATGCAAATGAATGAAGCAGTAGTTTCTACCATTGCAGCAAGACAAGAGAGATCCTGTGGAGAGACATACACTACATTACCAAAAGTTTGTGGACAGCTGCTCGTCGAACATCTCATTCCAAAATCGTGGGCATTAATATGGAGTTGTTCCCCCTTTGCTGCTATAACAGCTTCCGCTGTTCTGGGAAGGCTTTCCACTAGATGTTGGAACATTGCTGCGGGGGCCATCTTCCATTCAGTCACAAGAGCATTAGTGAGGTCGGGCACTGGTGTTGGGCGATTAGGCCTGGCTCGCAGTCGGTGCTCCAATTCATCCCATAGGTGTTCGATGGGGTTGAGGTCAGGGCTCTGTGCAGGCCAGTTAAGTTCTTCCACACCGATCTCAGCACACCATTTCTGTATGGACCTCGTTTTGTGCACAGGGGCATTGTCATGCTGAAACAGGAAAGGGTCTTCACCAAACTGTTGCCACAAAGTTGGAAGCACAGAATTGTCTTGAATGTCGTTGTATGCTGTAGCATTAAGATTTCCATTCACTCGGATTAAAGGGCCTAACCCGAACCATGAAAAACAGCCCCGGACCATTAATCTTCCTCCACCAAACTTTACAGTTGGCACTATGCATTGGAGCAGGTAGCATTCTCCTGGCATCCACCAAACCCAGACTCGTCCGTCTGGCTGCCAAATGGTAAAGTGTGATTCATCACTCCAGAGGATGCGTTTCCACTGCTCCAGAGTCCAATGGTGGCGAGTTTTACACCACTCCAGCCAACGCTTGGCATTGCGCATGGTGATCGAAGGCTTGTGTGCTGCTGCTCAGCCATGGAACCGCATTTCATGATGCTCCAGACGAACAATTATTGTACTGAAGTTACTCTCAGAGACAGTTTGGAACTCGGTAGTGAGAATTGCAATTGAAGACAGGTGGTTTTTACGCGCTACACACTTCAGCATTCGGCGGCCCCGTTCTGTGAGCTTGTGTGGCCTACCAATTCGCGGCTGAGCCATTGTTGCTCCCAGACGTTTCCACTTCACAGTTGACAGGGGCAGCCAATGTTTGTCTATGGAGATTGCATGGCGGTGTGCTCGATTTTATACTCCTGTCAGCAAACAGGTGTGGCTGAAATAGCCGAATCCATTCATTTGAAGGGGTTTCCACATACTTTTCTATATATAGTGTATGATCCCTATCCACTCAGCATATTGTGAAAAGTCAAATCCATAGGCATAATTATTAATTGTGTTCATTTCACACACAGAATGGGTTAATAGGTGTTCAGTGCACACATCAGAACCGCATGCACCATTGAATTATGTAATACTCTATTTAGGCAGGCATTTTGAGGGCACACACTCTGTACCTCTGGTTTCTTCACAGCCCATGAGCGAGGGGCAGGGACGAACCCTGGAGGAGGGGCAAGAGGGTCGGATTTCGGGGCAGGGATAAAACCTGGGGGCCGGGCAAGGGGATTTTGTCTTGGGGCAGGAATGAAGCCAGGGGGAGGGGCAAAAAGGTTGTTTTTTGGCACAGGGGCAGGGATGAAACCTGGAGGGGGGGCAAGGGGGTTGGCTTTGGTTTTGGGTGCAGGGATGAAGCCTGGAGGAGGGGCGAGGGGGTTGGCTTTCGGTGCGGGTGTGGGTATGAACCCTGTTGGAGGGATGGTGGGGTTTGATTTGGGGGGAGTAAGAGTGGACACGGAGGTGGACGGCGCCTCATCTTCTTTTACTGCTGGAGGCTCCTGGCTCTCTACCTCCTTCTCTTCCTCCTGATCCTTCTCCTCCTCTTTATCCTCCTTGCGGTCTTGAGTACGCGTGCGAGGCCGGTGATCCTTGGTCCTCCCTCGGCCCATCAGGCTGGCCAGACCCATGGAGATGTCATCCTTCTCATCCTTTTTGACGGAGAGGGGAGCAGTCTTGGGTACAGATGTGGCTATAGGGGCAGCTTTAGGAAGCTCTGTGTTGGGGGCCTGAGGCTGCTCCTCCACCCCAGGCACTACCCTCCTCACCACCCTCCTAATAACCTTCACCACCTTCTTCTGAGTGGGACCCTGGTCCTCTGTGCTCTCCTGCCTGGAGGAGGAGGCAGTTGGTGGGTCAGGGCCTCCCATGACACTGTCACTCCTGGTTGTGCCGCTGGTTGATGATGTCAACGGCTGTGGGTCACCACTTGTTTCTGTTTCAGCTTCCACACCATCAGACTAGACACACACACAGGTATAGGTAAGGAGGAGCCAATATCAGAGATACTGTATAGAAGACCCAAAGCTGTAGAGTTGCGTTTCATAAACTAAACACCATCATTTTTCACTGGCCAAAGCCCATGCCATTGTTATGTTATTTAGAGTGGCTGTTTGCCATCCCGTAGTCTTCTTTACCAAGCATCTGTCTAGTCTACAGGAAGGAAAGCTGTGTCAAACATCCACTAGCACACAAACTACATGTCCAACTTGTTGGATGTGAGTAATTTATACACATGAATGTTTCTACTTTTTCATATTTCCTTTCGCTACACAGAGCTATAATACCTCAGATCATAAACCATGACTGGAGGAATTTCTCTCTCGCAGATTGTCAACATCAGATTAAATGTGGTTTATGTTGGCTTATACAGGTCCCCCATTGCAAAGACCTCTTTCAGATAGAATCTGTGGAGCACTGTCTCACTGATTGCCCAGGATTAGTGTTCCTGTACTGTTCATTACTCTGTGACTACATCAAGGCCTACAGGTGACACCTCTTCTGCATGGCAATATGGTGCTATATTGAATAACCAACTAACGGCTAACCAACTAACACCCTGAAAACCCTGAGAGTCAATGACACGGGTGAAGAGAGACTGCCACTTGGCTGAGAGAAGAAATCTTCAAAAGGTCCTACTCCTAGATTGTTAGATGCTACTACTAAAAAGCACACGGCGACGTTACACTTACATCTGAGGCTGGCTTGGTTTCAACTTCAACCTACAAGAGAGGATGGTCAAGAGAGGACGATCAAACCCGGAACTAAAGCTCACTCATGCAAGAACAACATGCACATCTCTACCACGAACATCCTTCCTCTGTCCACAGAGAAGACAATCCTCCTCTTCAGCCTAAAGCTCAGCTGACAACAGTACATGTGCAGGAATCTACTAAAGGTGCAAACACAAAGGTAAAACAAGACTTCCCTTTTGCCGCCAGAATGAAAAGCGTGAACTGTAAGCCATGGTAGTAGCCCAGAAGTCATGGGCTGAACCGGGAGAGTGGAGGTGAGGGGGAGGAGGGAGGGAGGGAGAGGAAGAGTGTAAGGTCGAGATAGACAGTACAGAGAGAGTAGAAAGAGAGGATATGAGGATGGACTGATGAGAGTGCGTGCGTTTCGGGGTGGACGGTAGGTAGGGGGACGAGGACTGGCGTCTTTCTTCACACTAGCTACTACCAACAGGGCAGTAGGACCATGCAGGCTGAGGCAGCACTGAGGACAGAAGACATGAAGAACAGGATGAAATGGATACATACAGTACAGGCAGACAGGTGAGACAATTTACCTCATGGAGACAGGACATCAGTTCACAATCACACTATGGAAATAGATCAATCTTTTACAAATGTTCTTATTTCTTCTAAAAAAGTATTTCAATATCAATAGAATCACAACTACATTTCATCATTATATATTCAAATATTCTCCTCCGCTTTTATTTGACTACAGTATGTCATATATTTGACATACGGGAGTAGTGCAATGTTGTGAATGCTGCATTAGGTCTGCCTGTTATTAGAGTGTAAATGTCGGACATACCGGTGGTTTAATCTGCAGGCTAAGAGTGTCACTGACTCTATCACTGCCCTATCAGACTCAGCTTGTCAGGTGAAACCCTGTGGTTTCTCTATGTTGTGAGGAGAGTTAAGAGTTAACATGTCAGTGAAAGGTGATCACAGGAGAATCAATTGTCACCAGACCTCAGATTTCTGCGTCAGTAGTAACTGCCCCTAATGTAAAGAATTGAGGATTTGCACGCATTAAAAAGCTCGGTTCCATATTGGAGAAAAAAGGGTACAGGCCAAAATAGAACCAAGCAAACAGTCATACACACACAAACAACAGTTGTGGCTAGAATTTATATAGCTACGGATGGAAGTGCGGCATAAAATCGCAGGTTCGTAAGTTCTCCTAACCTGCTACAAAAAGTTAATTCTGTCAGTCGCTGTAAAACCACAAACATATGGATTTGTCTCATGTTGATGACATCACAAGAAGCAAACAAATGACAACATAGAAGTGTAACTGACATGGACACCGCACCTAGGAGGCACTACACAGATCTGTGATTCTGGCTATCCTTCGTAAACAAGCTACCAGGTCAACCTCTAAAGGCTAAATACATTAAGAGTATTACATAGTCTCCAATATTGTGTCTCCATCTCCAATATGGTTCCATTCAGATTTACCTTTCAGTTATAGCCAAGAACACTGCCAACTGTCATCTCAGCCCAAAACAAGTTCAAAACTGTGGTACATGACAGCCACGGGCTGTGCAGTACAGAAAGTAGGCACGCTGGGCATTCTCTATAAGCAGCAGGGCTTGAAATGAGTGGCTCAGCAACGTGTTTCACCATTCTGCCCTAGCTTTCATCAGACAGCTTCCACTCCTATTAATAGTTACCAGCAGCAGAGGAGGCCATTCTGAGACGCAACTAGAGCCCTATTGCTCATGGTACAGCAGACAGACACACTCCGAAAGGAACACACTACCAGGCCCATACAGAGTCTGGACCACTTTTCTGTTACCTTGTGTCGTCTGGAGGCCCGATCAGTTTTGTCTCCCTCACCGGATCAGGGGAGAATTGGATGTGGGTTTGAGGAGAACGCGGTTGCTAGCCCTGGTAGAGGAGGAGGTTGAGTAGAACCACAGGAGTTGAAATCGTCACAGCTAACACTGCAGGCAGAGCTGGGTTAGGGATCTGTCGTAACGCGATAGGACCCTGGGTGGAACGCTGGGAGGGGGACAGACGGAAGGAGGACAGCTGCTGGGATACAGAGGAGGCTATAAATAGCAGCACACAACAAGCACCATGACACTACCATGCCAATTACCCCCGACCCCCTCTCTTATCTCCTGTAGTGTGTGCCCCACCCAGCAGAATGACAGGGAGAGAGAGTGTAGGTCTTCTCTGTCCCTCTCAGGCCCAAATCACTGGCCCTCCCTACCTTTCCTTGTCCAGTCTTAGCTAGGCCTGTGTAGGCATGCCAGAGTAAGGGAGGGGCAACAGGAAAGTCGAATCCCTCCGTCTTTTAGAGCCACACACAGAAGTAGGTTAAAGACTTCAACACAGGACCTTCATGTGTTAAGGCCATAAACACAGGTAAACACAGGTAAACACAGGTAAACACAGGTAAACACAGGTAAACACAGGTACAAGCACAAATCATTCATGCCAATGACTGAAATAATGTAAAGCGCATCTTGATTTAGAATCACAGGTTTTTTTTTCTCCAAATGATGTTTACAGCATATAAAGGCATCAGAAAAGTAGGCATACTGATCAGTATCATTTGGGCTCAGAGAGCGCACAGACTACCACTAGAGGGACATTACTTTTCTCACCGAGTTTCACTTTGCGTCCTACACCACAAGAGGGAGCTATAAGCCTTTACAACATTTACTTCTGCTTTTCAATTCTAGGAAGGTATCAGTTTATCATTCTACTGCCCTATATTCAACATTCATATGAATTGTCATTTTACCAGAATTGGAGTTGAAAAAATACAACAAGACACATTGATAACAGTACGTATTCAGCCTGTAGCTGAGAAAAGAATATTACTCCAAAAACATCCATTGTGGGAAAACCGGTGTGACATAACATGTGGTCTGGGCCTGGAGGGAGAGAAGAGCATTCAGCCGCTGATTGGGTGAGGTGAGCAGGGGGAGTGGCTGCAGGAGGACAACACGGAACTGCAGGCGGTGAAGCCGGGCTCTGCTAGACCAGGCTGGTGGAATCCAATTTATCTGTTCCATCTAACACAGCCCAGCCGGTTAATCCTTCCTTCCCCACAGTGTGTGTGTGTGTGTGTGTGTATGGCTGAGTGTCTGTCTATATATGTTAAACACTGATCAACGATTACTGACCTCCAACTCCACACACAGCTCTGATTCTGACCCAGTTCTAACTGAGGCTGGACCTATAGGATTTATGAGATTCTGTCATGAACATGACCTAGATTATCCAGAGTCACAGTAAATACACTAAATACAGACCTGATTACAGCACACGTATAGAAAGCCAAGAGTTAGCATCAGAAAACACACAGATGGAGAGTAGCTTATAAACATCCTGCTACAGCTCTGTTAGAAAGAGGTGTGAACACACACAAGGCTGACAAATGATTTAAGAGGAAGTGATTATCAAGCTCAATTAGCGAGGTGAAAATGAGCTTTTAGAGGAAGGCAAGACAACCACATGGCAAATTGCTATTGTATTCAGCTGGTGAAAATAGAGTAATTTAACAGGTGAATTACACTTCAACACGAGAGCAAAGTGTGTGTGGAAGCTGAAGGGAAATGGCAGCGGACAGAGAGCAGGTCTATGTAGGTTGACACAGACTGTGAGAAGAGTGAAGAACACTGCCAACAGGCTATCAGGCTATGGTCTGAGACATGTGAGGATACAAGAGGCACACCACCACACTGCCCTCACTGTCACTAATGACCCCATTGTGTCCCCTTCAGCCTGCCTCTCAGGGCACTGCACAACACCCATCACAAAATACACACACATACTAACACAAACACACACACCAACTCTGAAAACTCACAGGCAGGCAGAGGGGCAAGGCCGGGCTTATTATTTCCGCCACACTGTGGGCACCATTCAGCCCCCAGACACAGAGAGACTGACAGCATGGGCACAAATAGCAGCATGGAGCCATTCACTGGGTTGAATAGAGGGGTGAGCATGGAGTAGAGAACAGAAGGAGAGGGGGGCAGAGAGACCCACACACAGGGAGTCAGGAAACAGAACAGATTCGTTCCAATGTGAACTCCACTAGGGGTGTGACTGGGTGATCAAGCCAATCAAAACACCACATATCACTCTACACCGATAAAAGGGTTTCGGGGCAATAACAATAGGTTAAGACCATTCCAGACATAAAACACACAGTGATGATTAAGCGCAATGGCAGCTGCTATTAGAAACCTGAAAGGCTGAGGGTGTGTCTGTTTGAGTGCTGATGTCCAAACACAGCAGGAGGACGAAGACTATGTCAATGAAATTCCTCAACACACCCACTTTGCAGGCGCAACCACATTCAGAATGTTCATTCAGAATGATTTCCTATCAGAGATAATAAACTGCAAAAAAAGCATTCCCTTCCTGGTCTAAACTAGCCTATGTGAGAGCTTGGCTGGCTACAGGGGTAGGAGTCATGATTCTATATATTTTTTAACAACTTTTATTTATTCCGGGGAGCCCAATTGAGACCATGGTCACATTCTCAATGGCGCCCTGAGAACAAACAATTCGCCTCCCCCCCCTGTAAACCTGACAGCTTTATTAGTAGCCACAGTAGCCCAGCCCATCTAATCCCAGTGTCTGTAGTGGACTAATGCTGAGTGTTTACTGTGAGAGCATTGCCTCACTGCCTCATTGGGACTGGGGAGGATGTCATTGAACTGGGCTGCTGCTTGGGCGGGAGATTAAGACGATTTACTCATTTCCTAATGACAAAAGCTTGTCTGCAGCTAGGCAGGACATATGCCTGAGATAAAGTTAAGTCCACTCATTTTCCGCTATTTATAAGTGGGGCTGGGGTAACTGTACTAACTGGGGCTAAAAAGCTTTTGGGAGTCATTCCACCTCAAACAAAAAGCACAAGAGGATTTTGACACTAACCAATCTCCGATTGATGTAGGAACAGATCCAATTTGCATTACTGAAGCATTATTTTGTTGAAATAGTATTTGATCTCTGAGAAATTAAGCTAATTGATTGCACCCAAATTGGCCATTTTAATTTATATGATTAATATAATATTCAGTAAATATAGTACTTAACATCCCATTTGGACCTAAATTCTTCCTAACAATGAGTAAGGCATGAGGAATACAATAAAATGATCAAAAGCCAGCCCCGGACCCCACACACACACAATGTATTTTCATCATGAGCAAAAGCTAAAGGTTTTCTACCCAAAGTTGCAAAGAAAATGTAGTGATTAATTTAATAAACCAGCAAAATTGACAAAAGGGTGTGGTGAAAGTAGAAGGAACCGCATCTAGTGGGCAAAACCTGGTACTTTCACACTAATTTATAATAAATAATGCAAGCAACTTCAAATGGGTAATTTCTCGAAACAGGTGGGGGGGGCATCACCAGAATCACAGGGAACACATTACAAAATGGTGAACAAGTAATACTCGAAGCCAAGGCTCCATACTACTTGTAAAACAGAGAACTGATACTTTATACTGGTTGTGGAGGTGGGATTGGCATGTGATGTGGGGGGTCCATGGTTGGCTTCTGACCATATTATTGGATCCCTCATGTGTTACTCAGTGGTAGGGAGAAGTTTGGTCCGAATCAGGATGTTGGGTACAATAATTTGTGGAATATAATGTGAATGCTGTAAATGAAAAGGGCCAATTTGAAGCAAATCAATTAGCTTTAATTCTCAGAGATCAAATAACATTTAAACAAAATAATGTTTCAGGAATCCTAATCTTATCTGTCTTTAACTACAGAACATATTTCAGAACAATCTGAGATGGTGGGTGTCAAGGCTTGCTGAGATGACATGGAATGACCCTGGGAGCTGGTCTGAGAGGAGAGGAGTGGGGTAGCCAGGCGGTGATGTCCGAGCTGCTGCATATGTCCATGGTGGACCAGTGTAATGGATCACTGGCTAAACTAATCAACCCCTGTTGAAACAACGGACTCTCTGCAGTGAGAACATCATGGGATCATTTGAGGACCTGTGGCACTTGAAAAGAACCAGACTGTTTCTGTGTGCTGCTCATAGCCACATACAGCTGCCGCAGCAGCCTTTCAAATATCATTTTTAGTCTGCAGTACATTTTGTTGGCAGGTTAGACGGGGGGGCTCCACTACTACACTAAGCATCTCAAATCAAATCACAGTTTATTTGTCACGTGTGCCGAATACAACAGTGAAATGCTTACTTACAGGCTCTAAAAAAAATAGTGCAAAAAGGTATTAGGTGAACAACAGGTAAGTAAAAACAACAGGTAAGTAAAGACACAATGCAGATAGCCCGGTTAGCCAATGTGCGGGAGCACTGGTTGGTCGGCCCCATTGAGGTAGTATGTACATGAATGTATAGCTAAAGTGACTATGCATATATATCTCAGGAGCCAAGTTGAAGTACAGGAAGTTAAAACTGGTTCCCTTTTCAGTCAATTACCTCACAAGAAAACTCTTGAGCAAACTGGAATTTGACCTCTGCACACAGAAATAGGGGTTGACAGTAAAACAGAATCATTTCATCTCTCTGTGTGGCTGAGTCAGTAAACAGCGAATCGGAGAGTCAGAATGAGTGAGTTGTCCAGAGTTACAAACATACGTACACAATAACCAGGTGTGTCTTGCTGTGCCACAGAGTGAGATAGGAATGTCAGTCTGAAGAGAACATTGGTCCTAGTGGTATAGACAGGCAGACCACTCTCCACGAGGGGGCTAATGGGGCTTAGCCCCTCAGTTCAAACTTGAAACAAATGAGTGACAGGTTGGCATGAAAAACAATCTGTATCTCTGCTGTGCTGAGTCAGCATAATGGTCAGAGCACACCGTGGTGTGTGTCGGGGGGCTATGGAAAACCACTGGGCAGGTTAGGTATGACTTCTTCGGGTTTCCATTAAGAAAAACGGGGAGAAAGAAAACACTTCTCATCTCTGTCGTAGGTCAAGTAAATAACGTGATACGCCTCCGCCTGTAATACTTGATTAATAAGACCGGGGTTAAATTTACCAGTCGGGCCCTGGTGAGGACACTGTGTTGGAGGCCAAACTGTCTCACTTGTGCAGGAGTGTCTGCCCTGTGATGGGGTGTGTGAGGATTTCATACCGACACTGACTGACAGTGAATTAATGATGAGCTCTCTCCGGAGCCTGAAGAAGAGAGGGTGTTCTCCAACCCTTTCCCCAAAATGACTGCACCGCAAAATGTTTCTGGGTGTGGCAAGGAAGTTGTGTCACTGCTGGGGAGGTCTAGAGACAACCCCCATGTCCACTGTGCATCGTTCGGGAGAGAATACTCCATTAATCTGCATCAGCTAAGGCCCATGCAGGGAAGTTTGTGCCCCCGCATCGCCAAACGGTTAGTGGATAGTGTTATGGGCAAAGTGTTCATCTTTTTATTATTTTACCTTTATTTAACCAGGCAAGTCAGTTAAGAACACATTCTTATTTTCAATGACGGCCTGGGAACAGTGGGTTAACTGCCTGTTCAGGGGCAGAACGACAGCTCGGGGGTTTGAACTCGCAACCTTCCGGTTACTAGTCCAACGCTCTAACCACTAGGCTACGCTACCTTGAGGCAACTGCTATGATCCTTTATTTTTGCTCCACCAATCTACATGGACATATAATGTTTGTCAATATGTACCGTGTACTCGTTTGGAATGTGCCCTTCTGTCTTGCGGTCACATGCCTATTAGTTTGGGTAGTGTGTGCGTTTAAGGGGGGTGGTCAAAAATACTGAACCGTAACGACTTCAGTTGAAGGGAAAATGTCCACTGCTACATCTTGACAATGTTTATGAGGTTATTCCTTATGTGTGAGGTACGTGCCTCGGGCATCATTTCAAATGTCGAGGCCAGAATAAGGGGAGGGATGTGTGGCAAACTGGAATTTGACCTGTGCACACAGAAATGGGTGTTGACAGCAAAAAGAGTGTAATTTAATGTCTCCGTTTGAATGAGTCAGTAATCAGCGAATCAGTGAGTCAGAATGAGTGAGTTGTCCGGAATTAAACACACAAAATAACCAGGTGTGTCTTGTTGTGCCACAGAGTGAGATAGGAATATCAGTCTGAAGAGCATGTTGGTCCTAGTGGTATAGACAGGCATACCAGTCTCCACGAGGGGGATAAAGGGGCTTAGCCCCTCAGTTCAAACTTGTGCCCCCTCAGTTTTAGTTTTATGTCATTATATAAATATAGCAAAAAAGTTCAAATGATTGGATGACAGATTGGTGAGAGAAAAATCTATCTCCGCTGCACTGTGACAGCATAATGGACAGAGCACGCCACGGTGTGTCGGGGGCTATGGAAAGCCACTGGGCAGTTAGGTATGACTCCTTTGGGTTTCCATTAAGAAAACAGGGAAAAACACTTTTTATCTCTATAGTAGGTCAAGTAAATAACGTGATACGCCTCCGCTTGTTAAATTTGATTTTAATTTATAAAAATGGGCCAGTCGGACCCTGATAAGAACACCGTGTTGGAGGCCGAACTGTCTCATTTCTGAGGTGACTAGTAGACTCAAAGGGAGAGAAAATAAAGTGGGAAGTTGAATCAAAGAGAGAGAAAGACAATAGTTAACAGTTTTGAACAAATTAATTTCTTTAAAAATGGATAAGCAAGAGAGAGAGAAAGGGAGAGCTAGCTATATTTTGTTGTATTTTTTTCACTTTCACTTAGCTAGCGAATGCAGCTAGCCATTTTAGACTGCATAAACACCCAGGTCAAACAGAAAGGGATGCTATGTTAGCTAGCTGGCTATGGCTATCCAACACTGGAACTCTTCCAAGTCAAAGTAAGCTTTTGGTTGTATTAATTGATTGCAACCAGGGCCTGTGGGTGTAACTGCTAAACTGCTTGCTGACTGTACACTGTACTGCATGATTGCAGCAGATTTTCTAATGCGTTAGTTCTAGCAGCTATGTTGACTATGACGTTAGATAATATGGTGACAATGATGTAGGCCATGTGTAGCAGTTAGCGGTTATAATATGAAGGCTTGGCTTGGAAAGGTTTTTTCACCAGGTCACAGACAGTTGATGTGCTGTGCACTGAAGTCCACAAGCCAAGGGAGAAATTATCATGCTGTTTGTATGTGGCTGCAATGAAAGTGAACTGTATTTGCGTGTGATCAGAGGTGGATTTATTCAGCTAATTCTGTTGAAAAAAATAATCTTAAAACGGAAGCAAAGGCAACAAAACAGGCATAAACATACCAGAATTGCAGCTGTTGGACAAATGATTACACTCTAGATCAGCTAGATGCAGGCAAGAGTGTGCAAGATGGTATAGAATGTGTCAATGTCTGTCACCTTGATTACTCAAATTTCTCGACCTGCGCACCTAGCGTGTATTGTAAACGTTCACTCATAGCCTAGTTTGTAGCAACCTCATTATAGGGAACTGTTGAGTATCATGTAGTAGCCTAAACCTATCGATGTTACATTGAGCTCGGTGAATGGAATATGAATGGCAGTCAACCAATATGTTGTAATAGAAATAAGGCCATGCTCGTAAAAAAAAAAATATCATCCTCCCTCATCCTAAACATCACCGACCGCCACTGCTACTGAGTAACTATCTGAAGGATCAGGGGCCTCATTTGTAAGTGTTGCATAAATGTAACAGTAAATATCTGCGTACGCCATTTCTGAAAAGAATGGACATTTATCAACTTGACGCACGACATAAATACACGTTTCCTGGTGTAAATCAGACCTGTCGTAAAAAAAACTGTGTGAACAATCATTTACTCTGCCTGAAAAAACCCATCATTCACCTTATATGGTGACAATAACACCCTTATTTGCTGTATAGTTTGGAAGTATTGGAATTAGACTAAGACAGTATCTAAAGGAAATAGCAATGGTGAACTTGATCAAATGTCTTTGGAGGTGTTGGCAGAATGTTGTTTTCTTTTGCAGTGACATTTGTGGTATCTGACCATTTCTGGAAAAAAAACAATTGCAAATGGTTGTGGACCTGTAAACAGATCGTTTGAATGCAATAATGTTTTGCGTTGACTTTTTCCCTAAACTGAATATGCTGCCCTGCCCGCGAATTCTGAAACATTGTCTACTCGGAAAAAAACTTTACAATTAAATGAGAGATGTGCATGGCCATTTTTTATGGCTACTACGGGAATCTAAACTCACGGCCAGAAAAGGTGCGGAATTGATTCTGCAATGGTTATGATATATGTATTATGGTTTATAAATTAAATATTGTCTACAACGTTAAACTACGCTTCGGATCGCATAGAGAAAAATAGACAACTTGAAATAGCTTATCTACTTACTATTGTGAATTCAATTAAATGAGAGATCGGACAAATGGTAGTCTATCCTAACTTCTTGTATCACTATAGGCTATTTCGCAAGTAGCCTATGAAACCATAACAGGAATTTATTTTGCAATGATCATTGAAATATGCCTATTTCTATTTCAGAATGCAAACAGAAATAGATTTTCGTTTTTCTCACTAACGCCAAATTATTGCATCTTGTTATTATATTTAGCTAGGCTTCCAGTGTTTCTGATATGAGTACGAGTGTCATCATATATTCCCCAAGTAGCACAAGGCTACTTCTGCTTTCTTGCAATGCAATACTTCAACCACTAGAAACTGTGCGTACGCATGGTCTAAAGTTTGCAGGAGGATAAGCACATTCTCACATCAAATTCAGTTTTATAAATGCCAACTCCTGCATGAAAATACTAAAGCTGATCTACCCCCTAAAATAGATATTTTTTAACATTTACGTGAGAATCGTTTACAAAACGAGGTCACAGGTAGCCAGCCATCACAACTAATCAGAGATGAATTGACACCATCGTCGGACATCTGCCAACTTGGTCAAATCTAGCTAATTTATGCTAACCAACGTATAATAAGAAAAACAGAAGCCATTTACTGTGAGGTGTGGGTAAAATGCTGCATGATTATTTGCATCAAAGACTGGCCATTTGTTTTGGAGCTGGCCAAACTGCCTGGCTGGTGCGCACCTGAATTCAAATGGTTCCCAGACCTAAACAAATGGTCCCCTAACGTGGTTTAAGCTTGGTTGTGGAGCTAGAAAAACAACAGCATTGGATGTTCTATTTCTTTTTTTAATATTGAGGCTGTTCTGAGGGCAAAAGATGAAACTCAATATTAGGAAGGTGTTCCTAATGTTTTGTACACTCAGTATATTACAATATGATTGATATAGGCCTATACCCTACTATATTTATACTTTAATGCAGTCATCTCAGTTTCCGTTTGAAAAATATTTTTATACAGTGCGTTCGGAAAGTATTCAGACCCCTTGACTTTTTCCACATTTTGTTATGTTACAGTCTTATTCTACAATGGATTCAATTGTTACTTCCCCCTCATTATTCTACACACAATTCCCCATAATGACGAAGCAAAAACAGGTTATGACATTTTTGCAAATATCACATTTACATAAGTATTCAGACCCTTTAATCAGTACTTTGTTGAAGCACCTTTGCCAGCGATTACAGCCTCGAGTCTTCTTGGGTGTGACGCAACAAGCTTGGCACATCTGTATTTGGTGAGTTTCTTCCAATCTTCTCTGCAGATCCTATCAAGCTATGTCAGGTTGGATGGCGAGTGTTGCTGCACAGCTATTTTCAGGTCTCTCCAGAGATGTTCAATTCCGGGCTCTGGCTGGGCCATTCAATGACATTGAAACTTGTTCCGAAGCCACTCCTGCGTTGTCTTGGCTGTGTGCTTAGGGTTGTTGTCCTGTTGATAGGTGAACCTTTGCCCTAGTCTGAGGTCCTGAGCACTCTGGAGCAGGTTTCCATCAAGGATCTCTCTGTACTTTGCTCTGTTCATTTTTCCCTCGATCCTGACTAGTCTCTGAAAAACATCCCCACAGCATTTATATATGAATGTTTCTGCTCAGTGTTTGTGATCAATTGACACCCTTTACTAAGGAGCATTGAGATGTATTCTAAACTGCAAAACCCTTATGCAAAACTGCACTTTACATACCAGGGTTGGCTGGCCTTCTCTAGTCACTAGTAGACTCAGTCACTGGTTTATTTTTTATCTACAAAGCCAATTTGGGTTTCATTCAGCCCTTTTTATTGTTCAGAAATGTGGTGGAGGCTGATTCCCTGACCTGTCAATGTTTGTAATTTCCTGTTTTATGATTGTTATACTCTTATGAATTCTGTTTTTTTACCAGATTACCTGTAGTTTTTCATGTTCTCTGTCTGTAATTGTGTAATGACTTGGTGCTGCCTATCTTGGCCAGCACACTCTTGAAAAAGAGATTTCAAATCTCAATAAGCCGTTCCAAGTTAAATAAAAGGTTAAATAAAAAAATTTAAATGCTGCCTCCACCATGTTTCACCATTGGGATGGTGCCAGGTTTCCTCTAATTGTGACACTTGGCATTCAGGCTAAAGATTCCAATCTGGGTTTCATCAGACCAGAGAATCTTGTTTCTCATGTCAGAGTCCTTTAAGTGCCTTTTGGCAAACTATTAGCGGGCTGTCATGTGCCTTTTACCAAGGAGTGGCTTTTGTCTGGCCACTCTACCATAAAGGCCTGATTGTTGGAGTGCTGCAGAGATGGTTGTCCTTCTGGAAGGTTCTCCCATGTCCACAGAGGAACTCTGGAAGAGTGACCATCGGGTTCTTGGTCAACTTCCTGACCTAGGCCCTTCTCCCCTGAATGCTCAGTTTGGCCAGGCAGCCAGCTCTAGGAAGAGTCTTGGTGGTTCTAAACTTCTTCCATTTAAAAATGATGGAGGCCGCTATATTCTTGGGGACCTTCAATTCTGCAGAAATGTTTTGTTAACCTTCCCCAGACCTGAGCTCAATTTCGAGTCTCATAGCAAACGGTCTGAATACTTATGTAAATAAGTCATCTGTTTTATATTTTTTATAAAATTGCAAACATTTCTCAAAACCTGTTTTCGCATTGTCATTATGGGGTATTGTGTGTAGATTTATGGGGAACCTTTCTTATTGAATCAATTTTAGAATAAGGCTGGAACGTAACAAAATGAAGAAAAGTCAAGGGGTCAGGAATACTTTCCGAAGGTATGTTGTTTGTTTGTATCAACTGCAAAGACATTGTCAACTTTGTATTTGTAGTCAACTTTGTTTTGAAGTTATTGGCGGAGATCTATGTTTAGTGGAGATCTTCTGTGTAGAAAGTGACGCAGGAGGGCAAAAAAGCATCTAACAACTCACTTAGCTGTTCTACAAGTGGTCTGAAGCAGGTGTTTGATTATGAGTGTTTTCAAGTGCAAAGTTAATAACAACGGTTTGGGGAAACACTCAGAAATGTAACAATGCTCCTATGAATGATGAACTTAGGCTTAAGATGCTTTTGGGGAAACTGGGCCCAGATCATTATCAATTATACATTTAAGTGATAATGCCCAAGAAGCCGGTGTTTGGAGGATATATTTGCACGGGTGTTGTCAGGCCCGAGACGAAGTGGAGGGCCGGCAAACCGTGCCAATATGTCCTACAAGCACCGGCTTCAAGGGCATTATCACTTTTATTCAACTGGTTACCAACATACAAATAATGATTGACATATTCTCATTAAAAACTTTATTTTGTTGAATTTATTCATACTATTTGATCTTTCCACAAGATATCGTCCCGACACAACTCTAGGGTTGCTATCCAAGCCGGCTGGTCGTTCTATCGGTTCGTTTGCCAGAGACGCGACCCAGTCGTTCAGTCGTTTTGTTCTGTTAGTGGTGTAACCGACCAGAGTTGATCCATGAGCCATACGGATCACCCCCCCACGGTTTGGCACGCATGTGAACTGCGGATCTATTGCAAATTTACTGCAAATTTACTGCCGCTGTTGCTTTTTAAAGTAATAATTCCCTAAATCTCGATGCAGAGTTGCAGTGAAAAGATAAAGACAAGACAGATGCTGTATTTTACTCTGAAGCCTGAAGGTGGATTTGATCATTTAAAAGAAACAGTTGTGTGTTCTGTTCACGTGAACGGGGCATGTTGAATCACAATGCATCAATCCTGGATGCTCGCGTTGCAGAAAGCAAAGAAGAAAAAAGAGCAGTGACAGACATGGAGCTGGCGGAGGAGCCATGGAGCTGACAGACATGGAGCTGGCGGAGGAGCCATGGAGCTGACAGCCATGGAGCTGGCGGAGGAGCCATGGAGCTGACAGCCATGGAGCTGGCGGAGGAGCCATGGAGCTGACAGCCATGGAGCTGGCGGAGGAGCCATGGAGCTGACAGCCATGGAGCTGGCGGAGGAGCCATGGAGCTGACAGACATGGAGCTGGCGGAGGAGCCATGGAGCTGACAGACATGGAGCTGGCGGAGGAGCCATGGAGCTGACAGCCATGGAGCTGGCGGAGAAGCTGAAGAAGAACTGGAAAAGCCTCCTGCTTCATTTAAGTCTCATGTACGGGAGCATTTTGGCTTCCCTGTCAAATATGATGACGGAAGAAGGGTGATGGACAACACCATTACGTTGTGTAGGCATTGTGCTACAAGAAAGCCCTATGATCATGGAAATACATCGAGCATGGCCACACATTTAAAGCGTCGTCACCCTGGTGTGTCAGTGATGGAAGCCAACTCAGCCAAGAGACAACTTCTCACCGCGGCATTTAAGCAGCCCTTTGCTGCAGAATCAGCAAGGGCTAAAGCCATCACCAAATCTATTGGGATGTTTATCGCTGCAGACATGAGGCCATACTCTGTTGTGGAAAACAAAGGGTTTAAACATATGGTGAAAGTGCTTGAGCCATGCTAGAAAATCCCCTGGCGCACCCACTTCAGTATGAAGATAATGCCAGATCTTTATGAACAGGAAAATATCTAAATTTTCCACAAATTATCCAAGGCATCCTCTGTTGCCCTCACCACAGACGGGTGGACCTCCAGGGCAACGGAAAGCTACGTGACTGTGACTGCTCACTACACCACAGAGGAGTGGGAGATGTGAAGTCCGGTGCTACAGACACGCCCCCTCTATGAGAGTCACACAGGCACAAATCTCGCGCAGGTACTGCTAGGAGCAGTAGCAGAGTGGAAGCTAGAGAGGCTTCAAGAAATATCCCAATTACCACAGATAATGCCAAGAGCCAAGTAAATGCAGTGATAGAGGCTGGACTGGGGCCACAGATATCTTGCTTTGCACATGTGATCAATTTAGCATCCCAAAGGGGAATCTCTGTGAACCAGATGGACCGCCTCCTTGGGAGGATCAGGAAGGTGATTTCCTTTTTCCACCGAAGCACAACAGCCGCTCATGTGCTTAAATCAAGCAAGAAATGTTACAGCTACCGACCAACAAGCTCATACACAATGTCACAACAAGATGGAACTCCACTTATGACATGCTATCTTGAGCAGCAGGCAGCTGTATACTCTGCACTGACAGACAAGACCCTGAAAAAAATAAAAGACATCGTCACCTTGTCTGATGATGACATGAAAGTGGCAGGAGGTCCTCCAGGTGTTCAAACCCCTCAAAATGGTTACAACCCTCTTGAGCACTGAAACTGCACCGTCTGTGTCCATGATCCTATTTCTGAAAACAAGGGTTCTACAATCCATGGCCCCAGGTGAGGAAGACAGCACTATCACTAGAGAGGACCTGAACCCCAGATACCCCCCTAATGTACGGGACTACCTTCAGGTTCACGTCCCTGTCTCCCATAGACCCTGTCCTACACCGGAGGACATACAGTCATCTCACCACTTAGATTGTAGCCACTGAATAGGTCCAAAAAAAAGTGAATTACTTTATTTATATAGTGCAGTCTAATCTAGTCTAGTCTTTTATCAAATGTTATTGCCACAATTATAGTTCTATGAAATATGAAAATAAATATGTAGTTGAATAGATCAAGTCATTTTTTCTGCAGGGTCAAGCCACAGAGCCAACAGGAGCAGACTCAGAGGCATCTCCTCCACAAAATAATTTGGTCATGAAGTAGCTTTTTGGGGAGACCTTTGCGAGCAAGAACACAGGCAACACCATCAAAGAGGAGGTGGTGGCATCCTACAAGGCAGCAAGTGGCATTCCGGTGGATCGGGATCTGCTTTGCTTTTTCTTTTTTTGTACTTTTCTTTGATGACGTGGACACAGGCTATTTTTTCATTCACTATTGTTCAAAGGAAAAAGGTATCATGCCTCATATTGCACTTTAATTTAACAATCGAGTATTGAATGTTTTAGTTAAAGATTTTATTTCAACACTGAAAAGTTCCTTGCTTCAAGTGTTCTTTAAGCAATAAATGGAAAGTTATATTTGTCTCCCCCTTTTTTTTTTTTTGCTGATCCTAAAAAACGATCCGATCCGTGACTCAGAACCGCGATCCGATCCGTGAGTTTTGTGATCAGTTGCACCACTAGTATCTATAGACGCGACCCATTAATTTGCTCTAAAATGTTCCATTGCCATATTGGCAATGTTCTTATCCCTTGCTTGCTAGCTAGCCAACTACGGCTAACTTACAGTCACGTCAAACAGTGCAGCCAGAATAAACTACAGTAGCTGCATTTGCATTTGTTGAAGCTGTTTTCTAGTCACATTTATTTGGAAACATCCATAACAATGAGCTAATGAGGCACAATTTCACCTGGAATAGAAAATGTGCTCTCTTGTCAGGACACTGTTGTTCACAGGAGCGAGCCAACATCACAGCGAACACAATCACTTCAAACTGAAGAAAAAGACTGCAAACTAGCTGCATTTGACCTTTTTCCAATTGACATTTCTTTATATATAGATATATATATATATATATATATATATACATACAAAATGATGCCAACTGATTCATGATTTAGACTGGCTGAGAAACGTTGCATGCCTGTCTGTCTCGTCCCGACACCCGACATGTTCATTACTATGGGACAGCTGGAGATGGAATTTGAATATTGAAACAATGTTGCAAATGTCAGAGAAACAGACTGCAATGTTTATACAAATCTCCCCTGCTGAAAACGAAATGTTATTCTAAAAGAAATGTGAGATGTTTTTATAGTGGAGACCAAGTTGAAATTGCCTGGCTGGGCTGATGAGACAGTGGATTGTGCAGTCAGATGGAACAGAGTAAATAGGCATTTTAACGTCAGATTTAGCCGGTTATAACTTGCGGAATAGACACCGGCTGGAATGCGCTTTTAACCAATCAGCATTCAGGAATCGACCAACCCGATGTATAATTTTGTATAAAACAAATTATTGCGACCAAATCATGTGCTGGTGCCACCAACTGAAAAAGTTTGTAGCACAATTGCCACCAGTGGGAAAAGTTAGTGTAGAACCCTGGCCCAGTTAAGCCCGTTGAATGATATACTGTTGTTTAGTACTCATATTAACATGAACATGCATACATTCCTTATTTTCATACAGTCAATGATACGTTTACATTCTCCTTTTTGACTGTTCAATTAACGTTTCAACACCACAATTGAAACCAGTCGGGTCACTGTTGTGCAGCTCATTCTACAGCTGACTGACTCTGGAATGATGAGGATGTTTTCCTATGATTAATAGAAAACTGATGTGTGTATCCTAATAGATAGGGAGTAAACCATACTGTCAGTGACAGAACACCAGCAGAATGTACACTGTGAAGGAGGTACACCTAGCAGCAGCCCATTGCAAAGCCATACCCAGAATATACACAAATCTGTCTCACGCAAACTAGGTCCATCTTCCATAAAGAAACAAATGTCTATCATCTTCTTTTTTTAATCCTTCCACACTGAACACACTCATGAGCTCTGATTCTTACATAAGACCTTTAAGAGCATTCTTCCAGCTCTTCCACCAACATCTCCTTCAATTTAAATCAAACTAGAAGGTTGCACAGCATAAGCGCTAGCACTCAACTGTAATTTGATGCTTCAGTTGACTCTCGGTCAGTAGCGTTACAGTAGTCTGATGTGAACAGCTGATCCATCTTGCTCAAGCCGCTGAAGAAGAGGCTGTACGCTAACTTGAACTGCATTCACTCTTACATAAATACAAATGCTTAACTAGGCGCCAAGTACATGGGGAGTTAGGCCATGACAGACATTCAGCACATTTTTTATTCAGTGACAGCCCCAAGTGAACAATGTACACTAGTCTCTATTTTAGCACATCATCGACTTCCAGAGTCTGTCGAGAGGACATCTTGACCCATCATCTTTACACAAAGAACTTAATGGAGGACTCCTGGCAGTGACCAGAGTGCAGCATAGCAGGCCGGTAGCCCGGGACAGAGTGTCTTCCTGCACACCACGGAGAGAGGAGAGGCCAGCGCTCAACAGCCACAGCTAGGGACACAGCTATGGATACACAGCTCCAAAACAGGCCAGGAAGCACACTGACAGCTCTGAGGAAGATAGGAAAACAGAAAGGCCTGTGCAGAAGAATACATCTTTAGCACCCTGTAGTGTAGACAGTGGCTGAGGTCCAACAGACAGACCCTTGTTTCCATTGATTCAGCAGCTGGTCCCGGGCCCCTGATTATCCATTACATAATCTCATTTGGTCCAAACATTCATTGTTGATCCATTTAGAAACAGTTTGTGCTACACAACACGCTGTGAGCACTGGACATCAGTGGGCATTAAACATCTCAATATCTTAAACCCAGCAGTGACAACTGTGTTGGAGGAATTGTGTAGTATTTGCTAACAGCTTCCAGCCTGTGAGGAAGGTTTTGGTATGCAAGCTAAATGCAAACCTTCAGAGAGTGGTAAGGCGTGACCACGCACGCAAACACACACACACACACACACACACACACACACACACACGTGACCTTCTGAAACCTGTCTGGCTGGTTTTCACAAAACAGGCTCACTTGTTGAGTCCTCAATCACTGACTGTACAGTATATGGCGCTGCATATTGGCTTCCATGTCCCAAGCAGACGTCACATAAAATGTCATGTGTTGATAGTGAGCGAGAGCCATAAGCAGGTTTACTGTCCAAAGATCATTGCAGGTGTATAATGTGGAAGTACATGGAGTAGCTACCCACTGGGCACAAACTGATTGAATTAACATTGTTTCAACATAATTTGTAAATGTATTGTGACTTGGAATCTAAGTGGAAAATACTTTTGATTTGAAAAAAGTCACGGTTGTTTTGAGGGTGGAATTTCAACCACAGGATTATGTTATTGTAACCCATTTTTAACAGACACAAACCGTGTATAAAATAAATTGAATTTGTACCTTTGATCTTAAAAGTTACAACCACTAACAGAAAAAAACAATAGGCTCAGCAGCACCTCCTACTGGAGAGTCAATTTACAGCTATTCATTTGCTCTCCCAACCAGGGTTTTAACCAAGCCCAGCTTTGATATGTCACTAACTACTACAAATGCGCAATCGTGAGAATGATTAGAGAGATCTCTTAATAACTAAATATATATACCTAGTATACCTAGTGAATGACCTGCAGAGAGCTGGGACCAAAGTAACAAAGCCTACCATCAGTAACACATTACGCCGCCAGGGACTCAAATCCTGCAGTGCCAGACGTGTCCCCCTGCTTAAGCCAGTACATGTCCAGGCCCGTCTGAAGTTTGCTAGAGAGCATTTGGATGATCCAGAAGAAGATTGGGAGAATGTCATATGGTCAGATGAAACCAAAATATAACTTTTTGGTAAAAACTCAACTTGTCGTGTTTGGAGGACAAAGATTGCTGAGTTGCATCCAAAGAACACCATACCTACTGTGAAGCATGGGAGTGGAAACATCATGCTTTGGGGCTGTTTTTCTGCAAAGGGACCTGGACGACTGATCCGTGTAAAGGAAAGAATGAATGGGGCCATGTATTGTGAGATTTTGAGAGAAAACCTCCTTCCATCAGCAAGGGCATTGAAGATGAAACGTGGCTGGGCCTTTCAGCATGACAATGATCCCAAACACACCGCCCGGGCAACGAAGGACTGGCTTCGTAAGAAGCATTTCAAGGTCCTGAATAATTTTGCACGCCCAATTTTTCAGTTTTTGATTTGTTAAAAAAGTTTGAAATATCCAATAAATGTCGTTCCACTTCATGATTGTGTCCCACTGGTTGTTGATTCTTCACAAAAAAATACAGTTTTATATCTTTATGTTTGAAGCCTGAAATGTGGCAAAAGGTCGCAAAGTTCAAGGGGGCCGAATACTTTCGCAAGGCACTGTACATACTACCTCAATCAGCCTGACTAACTGGTGTCTGTATGTAGCCTCGCTACTTTTATAGCCTCGCTACTGTATGTAGCCTGTCTTTTTACTGTTGTTTTATTTCTTTACTTACCTGTTGTTCACCTAATACCTTTTTGCACTATTGGTTAGAGCCTGTAAGTAAGCATCTCACTGTAAGGTCTACTTACACCTGTTCTATTCGGCACACATGACAATTAAACTTTAATTTGACACTAAGTCAGTGACACAAAAGATACATCTCCTTCAATGTTGATATTGGCTGCGTTGTCAACCAAACACAATATTACTTTTGTAATATAGTAAATAGCCTAAAGTTAAGGCTATCTTACAAACAAATGTAACAGCTTTTATTGAACTTTAAAATGAGTAACACATCCATGGTCACATTGAGGTTAGCCAACTGTAACTATAAATGTCAACTTATGTACTCATAGAAAGCGTGCCTGTTCAAGATAGCATGCAAATGTCGCAGGTCTGTAGATATATTCACAATTGCGATAATAATCCGTGCAGAATCTCAAACGACATTGATCACTTGCACCATGTACTTTACATGTAATCTCAACTACAATCCAGGTCTTTTGGTTGTGCACAGTGATAACACATTACGTTGTTATATAAATAAACTAAATATCTGACATTGTATTCCCATTTGAACTTTGATGTGCTTTTAAAATGGTTGAAAGCGCAGTTATAACACATTTAGGTGACAACTAAACCAAAAATCAGACATTGTTTTTCCTTTGAAATTTGGTTGTGCTTTTTGCATTGTGATAACACAAATTCACCAAATGTCTGTCTGTCTTTTTGAGTGGGTGAATAAATGTTGAAATTTCATTGATCGATGTCTGAACCAAATGTTACCCACATTTCCACTTTGAAAGGATGTGGTGTGCCCAGTGGGTACTAGATAGTGTTCTGGAACCAATTTCCTCTTCAAACAAATCCTATCCATTGTATCCATGCCAATAGATACATTTTTAAAGTGGCAATTATAGCCTGATCATCCTTGCACAAATAGAAGTTGCCAGCCCATATTCAACAAAACAGAGTTCTACTTCCACAGCACTGACTTGATCTAGATCTTATTATAACATCCTATTAATAGAGCTGCTGGTTGGTTCTAGGTCACACTCTCATGCTATCATTTCTTACTGTTTCAAATGGCCTGTCTCTGACGATCATGGTCATGACCAGTGGTATCTGGGACATAGTGGCAGGGACGGGGGTCCCTCAGCTGGTTATAACCAACACACTCCATAGACCAATTAGACCCCGGCATCAATAGGCTCCTAAAGTTCTCTGGTTGCGATGTTGTGTGGTGGGATGGGCAGTTTGAACACTCAGAACAAATAGACTGCACCATGTTGAGTATACACACCTGTTTCATGGTGCATTCCACACAACTGTTCCTGACAGTCTTGTTCCTGTGACAAAGGGAGTTCCACACTCCAGGAGTCATACACTTTTACACTTGATCCCTATGGGTTGAAATCACAAAGAGCCAATGTGATGCAGAGTTACAGATCCTGAAGGAGGAGCTCTGATGTGATGTGTTGGTTCAGACCAAAGTCTTCTATGGAGGAGATAAGAGGTTTAGAATGGAGAAACATGGTTTGTATGGTCAAAGTAGAGCTATCTACCCCCTCTTGGAGTTGACTGGAATTGGTGAAACCTGAAAGGCAGCCAGTAGAACTCAGTCAAGTTAACAACTCCATTGTCAGGTTAAAACAGATCTAAAACAGGAGCCATTTGGAGCCATTTTCACAAGTATATGGTGGCTTTTCAAATGTCTTACTAGAAAACTCAACCGGCAACACTTGTAAAAGTTTTACATCGATTCCCACTGCGGTCACATACCAAAATGTGTGGACTGCTGTCACTTTGGATGAAAGGGTCTGCTACATAAATTGCGAAATGTTTATGTTTTTGTGTAGTTACCTTTTCAATTTAACTGCACATGCACATTTAAAAATCGTTTTTTGGGAAAGCCTTTCCATCTTCCAGAATACAGTTTAGGCCTATTGTTAGCTTCGCAACATGTTTTACTGTTCCTTCATTGTTTGAAACCTGGACCTTTTACATCACATTATGAGGCATGTTTTACCTTGCTTCAAAGTAGCCTACACCCAAAATTCCACCATTAAAACATGGAGGCAATCATCATATGCACTCTCCTGTTCTATTGGTTTTCAAAATCAACTTTCTTTCATTGTCTAGCAACCAAAGGCATTATCCTAGTCAAATTAGCATCTTATGATAATTGTGGCATCCTTAGATCTCCCCTATTTTCCTCTCTGTCCATGAAACTGCTTGCATGTGCAGTGCGCATTTGCTTGCATGTGCAGTGGAACATTTGCGAGCAATGGGACCTGCCGCGCAGAAATCTCAGCCAACATAGAAGCACGGGATTAAACTTCATTCAACTTTCTAGAGCTGTGGTCACCAACCGGTCGATTGCAAACTCTACCTTCCCAGCGGGTCCAGAGAGCAAATCAAGTGCACTATAAGCCTACGCTGGCTAATTGGATGGCTCAGATGACCGTGTCTGCAGTAACGTAGCAGACATAAAAGCAAGCTACAGAAAAGTTGATACTGTGAGATTTCAAAACATTTAAAACCATGACTAGAGCGCCTCTCGAGATGGGCAGCGGTGTAAGGCGGTGCACAATTGGCCCAGTGTCGTCTGGGTTAGGGGAGGGTTGCCCGGCTGGGATGTCCTTGTCCCATCGCGCTCTAGTGACTCTTTCTTTGTGCATCCTTGTGCATGCACGCTGACTTCGGTCGCCAGGTGTACGGTGTTTCCTCTGACACATTGGTGCGGCTGGCTTCCGGGTTAATGCGAGCAGTGTATTAAGAATCAGCGTGATTTGGCACTCGACCTTCGCCTCTCCCTAGTCCATTGCAGCAATGGGAGTTGCAGCAATGGAACAAGACTAACTACCAATTGGATATCACGAAGTTGGGGAGAAGGGGTAAAAAGAGAGACTGTCAACAAATACAGCAAAGAGATGCTGTTTTTACAAGTGAGTTCATGTTTAAGTTCTTACTTAGCACTGTCAGCACTTTGTATTCAACACTTTTATGGCAACTGCTTGGCCTCTGACCGCAAGGCACCACAGAGGGTATTGTGTACGTCCCAGTACATCACTGGGGCCAAGCTTCCTGCCATCCAGGACCTCCATACCAGGGGGTGTCAGAGGAAGGCCCTAAAAAATTGCCAAAGTCTTCACCTGGCAAGTGGTACCAGACCTCCAAGTCTAGATCCAAAAGTCCTGATCAGGTCGGGTTACACGAGACCACAACCCTACAGATTATCTCTCAACCCCAACAGAGGAGGAGAGATCTAGGGGTCTGAAGATGTGTTGGTTTTATGACCCCTCACACCCCTAGTAAATCTCAGGCCACAGACAAATTCCTTTGTCCCGTTACTATGGAGAACCAGCCTCAGAACATTAAACATGAAATAAAAAGGGACTTTGGAACAATGGTTTTCGTCAGCGGTGGTCACATGACGATAGATGGAATATGAAAATGTATGTCATTTTTGTTTTGTTATTAAAAGGTTAATTAGATGACGTTATTACGTGAAGAGTTTTCCTGGTATATGTTTGATGTTTATACATTGTACGTTGTGTGGAAAATGTCCAAATCAAAGGGAATGTTTTGGAAAAGATGAAATGTTAAGTTAGTTGTCTAAAATTGGATTTGAATCAAATCTAGACCTTGCCTCATTAACTTGGTACGCCCAGAGAATTGCCCTAAAGGCGGTTACGCCCACTTCTGACCCAAGGGTATAAAACCTGTGAGTATAGAATTTACAGACAAGACTACGTGACCCATGCTGCAGCCAAGGTCTAAAAAGTCAACGAACCCAGAACGCAACACAAGTTCTAATCATTAGCCTATAATGTGTTTTGTCTATGTGTATCTTTTATCTTCATTTTAGCTTTTTAGTAAATAAATATTCAACTAAGATTGATGTGGTACGAACTCATTGGTGAGACCCGGGTCCGTGCAGATTCACGGGCTATATGATGTTCAGAACGAGATTGGTAGAGGTAACTGGTTAATTAGCGGCTGTTGTGAAATCAATATTCTGATATTCTTTGAGCTAATTTGGGAAATAGAAACTCAAAAACTAGTTTCCCCATGGTGCCCCAGGTTAATGAGTTAATAATTGCTTGATTCAGTTAATCACGCAATTAGAAACTTTAACCATTCGATGAACAACAGTCGTCACATTAACTAATACAACGTCACGACATAACCATGCAAGAGATTTTGTTGAAGACAGAAAGCATCGGAGTAGGATTCTATTCCATTGACACACACACACACTACTCAGTCCGTACTCTAAATAGACCGGTGCGGCATAAACAATCAGAGCTGTAGTAGGCCTATATGCAAATAGACCATTGCCATATATGGACCTGTGCCATTTACTTTGAACTGGACTGTGTTTACAGCATGAGCCCCTTACTTTTTTCAATTTTTACTAAAGACATGCTACTGGCTTTGAGTAAAGCCAATGTGTCTATGTATGCGGATGACTCAACACTATACACGTCAGCTACTACAATAACTGAAATGACTGCAACACTTAAAGGACTGCAGTTCGTTTCAGAATGGGTGGCAAAGAATAAGTTAGTCCATTTTATTTGTTACAAATCATTCAATACACCATGAACTTCAACTAAAGCGGCAGGGTAGCCTAGTGGTTAGAGCGTTGGACTGGTAACCGAAAGGTTGCAAGTTCAAATCCTCGAGCTGACAAGGTACAAATCTGTCGTTCTGCCCCTGAACAGGCAGTTAACCCACTGTTCCTAGGCAGTCAACCCACTGTTCCTAGGCAGTCATTGAAAATAAGAATTTGTTCTTAACTGACTTGCCTAGTAAAATAAAAGTAAATAAATGTAAAAAATGAATAATGTGGAAACTGGGCAAGTTGAGGTGACTAAACTGCTTGGAGTAAGCCTGGATTGTAAACTACCATGGTCAAAACATGTCGATACGACAGTAGTCAAGATGGGGAGAAGTTTGTCCATAATAAAGCGCTGCTCTGCCTTCTTGAAAACACTCAAAAAGGCAGGCCCTAGTTTTGTTGCACCTGGTCATGTGGTCAGGTGCCACAAAGAGGGACTTAGGAAATTTGCAATTGGCTCAGAACAGGATAGCACAGCTGGCCCTTAAATGTACATGGAGAGCAAACAATGATATGCATGTCAATCTCTCCTGGCTCAAATCAGATTTATTTTAAAACAGCAGCTAATGGGGATTCCTAATAAAATACAAATGAGCGTGTGCACTGAGAGCTGCATGTAGCCACGTGTGCACATTTTGTTCATATCCTTTGCTAGTTAGTGAGTAATTAGCCCAGTAATAGATCATTTGTAGTCAGCAGTAGGGGAGTGATAGCTTCCTACAATAGAACAAAAACGTATACATTGAGACATCTTTGAAAACCAAGTCAGGTAAGGAGCATTTTTTTGTCTTAAAAGGGGCTGTCACGCCCTGGTCTTAGTATTTTGTGTTTTCTTTATTATTTTGGTCAGGCCAGGGTGTGACATGGGTTTATTATGTGGCGTGTTTTGTCTTGGGGTTTTTGTAGGTATTGGGATTGTGGTATAGTGGGGTTGTCTAGTATAGTCTATGGCTGTCTGGAGTGGTTCTCAATCAGAGGCAGGTGTTTATTGTTGTCTCTGATTGGGAACCATATTTAGGCAGCCATATTCTTTGAGTGTTTTGTGGGTGATTGTTCCTGTCTCAGTGTTTGTTTGCACCAGATAAGAGCGTGTTTGTTTTCATGTTATGGTTTTAGTTGTACTGTTCGTGTTTATCTTTTTATTAAACATGAATCGAAATAACCACGCTGCATTTTGGTCCTCCTCTCCTTCACCGGAAGAAAGCCTTAACAGGGGCCCTGTATTTTGAGACAGGCTTGAATAATCTAAGTAGCCAATAGGCAGAGGGTAGCATAACTTGTCTGATTCTCTGTAATAATGGTATGTGAATAATAATGCATTTTATTTTGTAAAGTGGTTTCTTGCATCAAAGAACACAACAACATTTTCAGTCACCTCCTTGTTTGAAGGACACATGGATAAACAGGTTCATGTCAAGCCCTGTTGGCCTCATGGAATGTAGGCCTACATTGAACACCACACATTGGCTGCTACTTTAGGCTGAATGTTAGAACAGCTAATTCTAAGTGAAAATGTTATGGGATTAATTTTCTCCATTGTTTTTTAATGGTAGGCAACCGGTAGGCTTTCTCCTTGACTAAACTAGGCTCGTAAAATAAAATTGTATTCATATTTCCAGATCACATTCCAGTTTGTTATTAAAGCAAATGAAACCTCACATGTTCATGAAGGGATTTCTGCAACAATAAATGAATAAATACTGTGAAGTAGGTACCAGCGTCAAACGCCCACCTTCCTGAAACTAGTTACATTTCTCCTTTTCTGAAATATCCTCTTTGATATTGTTTGAGAAATGTCTGCAATTTCAATCTGCCGTTTATTCTATCCCACTCTCTTTTTTTGTGGGGAGGAAATGTCAAGTATTTCCTGAAGCTGGTGTGTGCGGTTGTCAAGGAGAGGTACCTTGAATTCTCTTGATTTTCTGCCATTCTGAGTAATTTCTTCTTTACAGTTTTTTAAATAGCTTTTGTTCAATTTTCAAATACACTATATAATAAACTCAGCAAAAAAAACAAAAAAAATCCTCTTATTGTCAACTGTGTTATTTCCAGCAAATTTAACGTGTGTAAATATTTGTATGAACATAAGATTCAACAGCTGAGACAAACTGAACATGTTCCACAGACATGTGACTAACATAAATGGAATAGTGTGTCCCTGAACAAAGGGGGGGGGGGTCAAAATCAAAAGTAACCGCCAGTATCTGGTGTGGCCACCAGATGCATTAAGTACTGCAGTGCATCTCCTCCTCATGGACCGCACCAGGATTTGCCAGTTCTTGCTGTGAGATGTTACCCCACTCTTCCACCAAGGTATCGGACATTTCTGGAGGGAATGGCCCTGGCCCTCACCCTCCGATCCAACAGGTCCCAAACGTGCTCAATGGGATTGCGATCCTGGCTCTTCGCTGGCCATGGCAGGACACTGACATTCCTGTCTTGCAGGAAATCACGCAGAGAACGAGCAGTATGGCTGGTGGCATTGTCATGTTGGAGGGTCATGTCAGGATGAGCCTGCAGGAAGGGTACCACATGAGGGAGAAGGATGTCTTCCCTGTAACGCACAGATTGCCTGCAATGACAACAAGCTCAGTCCGATGATGCTGTGACACACCGCCCCAGACCATGACGGAACCTCCACCTCAATCCCGCTCCAGAATACAGGCCTCGGTGTAAAACTCATTCCTTCGACGATTAACGTGAATCCGACCATCACCAGTGGTGAGACAGTCCTGTCTGGTCCAGCGACGGTGGGTTTGTTCCCATAGGCGATGTTGTTGCCCTCAGTCCAGCCTCTCTCAGCCTATTGTGGACAGTCTGAGCACTGATGGAGGGATTGTGCGTTCCTGGTGTAACTCGGGCAGTTGTTGCCAACCTGTACCTGTCCCGCAGGTGTGATGTTCAAATGTACTGATCCTGTGCAGGTGTTACACATGGTCTGCCACCGCGAGGATGATCAACTGTCTGTCCTGTAGCGCTATCTTAGGCATCTCACAGTACAGACAATGCAATTTATTGCCCTGGCCACATCTGCAGTCCTCATGCCTCCTTGCAGCATGCCTAGGCACGTTCACGCAGATGAGCGTGTATTTCAGAGTCAGTAGAAAGGCCTCTTTAGTGTCCTAACTTTTCATAACTGTGACCTTAATTGTCTACCGTCTGTAAGCTGTTAGTGTCTTAACGACCGTTCCACAGGTGCATGTTCATTAATTGTTTATGGTTCATTGAACAAGCATGGGAAACAGTGTTTAAACCTTTTACAGTGAAGATCTGTTTAGTTATTTGGATTTTCCCGAATTATCTTTGAACGACAGGGCCCTGAAAAAAGAAGTTTATTTTTTTTGCTGAGTTCACACACAAAAGTGGTTATTTCAGCAACACCTGTTGCTGAGTTGTATGAAATCGAGCACGCAGCCTTGCAATCTCCATAGACAAATATTGGCAGTAGAATGGCCTTCCTGAAGAGCTCAGAGACTTTCAACGTGGCACTGTCATAGGATGCCCTATAACAGGGGCTGAGTCACTGTCTTACTGGTGCTCTTCCATGCCGTCAATGGGAGGGGTTCAGGATGGTAAGTTGGTGGTTGAAGGTATCCCTCTAGTGGTGTGGGGGCTGTGCTTTGGCAAAGTGGGTGGGGTTATATCCTGCCTGTTTGGCCCTGTCCGAGGGTATCGTTGGATGGGGCCACAGTGTCTCCTAACCACTCCTGTCTCAGCCTCCAGTATTTATGCTGCAGTAGTTGATGTGTCGGGGTGCTATGGCCAGTCTGTTATATTTATTATTCTCTCTCTCTCTCTCTCTCTCTCTCTAGGACCAGGCCTACCTGGCCTGATGACTCCTTGCTGTCCCCAGTTTCAACTGTTCTGGCTATGGAATCCTGACCTGTTCACCGGACGTGCTACCTGTCCCAGACCTGCTGTTTTCAACTCTCTAGAGACAGCAGGAACGGTAGAGATACTCTGAATGATCGGCTATGAAAAGCCAACTGACATTTACTCCTGAGGTGCTGACTTGTTGCACCCTCTACAACCACTGTGATTATTATTATTTGACCCTGCTGGTCATCTATGAACATCTTGGCCATGTTCTGTTATAATCTCCACCAGGCACAGCCAAAAGAGGACGGGCCACCCCTCATAGCCTGGTTCCTCTCTAGGTTTCTTCCTAGGTTTTGGCCTTTCTAGGGAGTTTTTCCTAGCCACCGTGCTTCTACACCTGCATTGCTTGCTGTTTGGGGGTTTAGGCTGGGTTTCTGTACAGCACTTTGAGATATCAGCTTTGAGATATCAAATATACATTTGATTCTGATTTGATGCCACCTTTCCAACAAGTCAGTTAGTCGAATTACTGCCCTGCTAGAGCTGCCCGAGACATCTGCAAGTGCTGTTATTGTGAAGTGGAAACGTCTAGGAGCAACAACGACTCAGCCGCGAAGTGGTAGACCATAAAAGCTTACTGAATTGGACCACCGAGTGCTGAAGCGTGTAAAATTGGTCTGTACTCTGTTGCAACACTCACTACCGAGTGCCTCTGGAAGCAACGTCAGCACAAGAACTGTTCGTCCGGAGCTTCATGAAATGGTTTCCATGCACAATGCCAAGCGTCGGCTGGAGTGGTGTAAAGCTCACCGCCATTGGACTCTGGAGCATTGGAAACATATTCTCTAGACTGAAGCTTCACCATCTGGCGGTCCGACAGACGAATCTGGGTTTGGGAGCTGCCCAAATGCATAGTGCCAACTGTAAAGTTTGGTGGAGGAGGAATAATGGTCTGGGGCTGTTTTTCCTAGTTCAGGCTAGGCCTCTTCGTTCCAGTGAATGGAACTCTTAATGCTACAGCATACAATGACATTCTAGAAGATTATGTGCTTGACTGACTTCTGAACGAAGCCCTGACCTCAACCCCATCGAACACCTTTGGGATGAATTGGAATGCCGACTGCAAGCCAGGCCTAATCGCGCGACCTCACTAATGCTTGTGGCTGAAGAGAAGCAAGTTCCCACAGCAATGTTCCAACATCTAGTGGCAATCCTTCCCGGAAGAGTGGAGGCTGTTATAGTAGCAAAAGGAGGACTAACTTCATATTGATGCCTATGATTCTGGAATGAGATGTTCGATAAACGGGTGTCCACTTTCCTTTGGTCATGTAGTGAATGTGGTACATTTTCACTACAAAACTCAAAACGGATCATCCAAAAGGCCGTTTCAAAACCCTAAGCTCATTTTCAATTGACTAAGTACAACACAAAAATCGTCACTTTTTTACCGAACTTAAATCAGTGTTCGATCTACAAATACATGTTTCTCATTGCAATATATGTATAAAGTCATAATGCAGTGCTCACAATCTTTTCAATAAGATTCTCTTTTCTTTTGTTAACATACATCTGACTGCCTCCTGAGTGGCACTGCAGTGTATGGCACTGCATAACAGTGTTGCAGCATCACTACAGCCTGGGGTTCAATCATGTATCACAACAGGCCGTGACCGGGGAGTCCAATAGGGCGGCGCACAATTGGCCCAGCGTCTTCCGGGTTAGGGGAGGGTTTGGCCGGGCTCATCGTGCTCTAGCAACTCCTTGTGGCAGGCCGGGCGCCTACAGGCTGACTACAGTCATCAGTTGAATGGTGTTTCCTCCGACACATTGGTGCAACATTTAAAAACAATGTGGCCTTCCCTGGTCAGTATTGATAATATTTGCTGCCATAGATTTGTATAGACACAGCTATGGACAAGTGCTAAAGTGATGCTACAGCGTTAAACAACATTGCTGCCCAGAATTTAGCTGGAGCTAAACAAAGGAGACGCTGCAACACTGTGATTCACAAAAATAAATGTGAAATCTTAAAGAGATTGGCAGGGCTAAGGCTTAAGAGGGTGTGAACAATGCTGAATGGGCGTACACAAAGAAGAGCTCTCTAGCTAGTGTGAAATTCTCTACAAAATCTTTCAGCTGCTTTTTCTCAAAAGTTGGGTTACAAGTTGATCAACTTTTAAAGTAGCATAACTTCACCCAACTACAGTGTTTGATATATCAGTTTGAAACTAAGTCTGTACTTTTTTTTTAAATGCTTTTAAAAAGTTTGGGAAGAAAAGGAAAGCCCAGATAGACTGTTGGTAGTTCGGTGAGCTTTGTCATGAAACAACTGTAGTTACAGTCACACTCAGTAAAAAAATATATATATGTTTTTAATGTTTACATATAACAATAGAAAAGGGGCCAAGAATAAAAACAAATATGATGCTAAGTATATTACAATGTTCACAGTGCCTTTATGTGTAAGCCTCTGAGCATCTGGTTGCCAGGTGTGTGGATCCTGCCTGTCAAGCCTGCGTACTGGTGGTGGCTATGGGAGAGTAACGAGAAACACAACACCTTCACACTACTTGTTTATGTGCAGTCCAGAGGCACAAAAGTACATTCCCACCCAACCCCATCCATTTAACCAGCGGTGGTGACCTGGTCACACTGGCAATATGGACACATGTATGAACACATACATTTGAGGAATTGTGAAATCAAATGGACAGTGCCGTATTCTGTGCAGTTCTATTTTAAAAATGTAGACTCTAGGTAGACAGCAGTACAGAGCAATGTCCACATTCCTGGGCAATGCAGGAAGAAAGCCAACATTCCACACACCTTGCCAAAAGAGAAGGAAATGGACTTTGATACTATAAATATTCTCAAAATGACATCTAGTGGTACAGCAACCAGAGAAAAGATCCTTTCTTTAGCACTCAGCTAGAAATCCATCTACCCAATCCATTCTAAACTCTCTGATTAACACAATGTGATTGTAAATTCCCCCTCCAGCTCCTTTAACCATCTGCAGAAAGTCACACATTCCCAGCACAACTCAATACCAACCCACAGCTTGCTGTACAGGACCAAGAGGACAATGGCCACAATACAAGGGTATGAAAAGAGGATATGATCAAGTACAGCACATTATGTAAATCAGAAGACCAGTCCAGACCTGTCTGATGCTGCTCTGCTAAGTCTACTAAATCTGACAACAATACCCCAGTCAGTGGTTTATCTGGAGCCTGAGTCAGTGGGGCATCTGTCTGTAGAGGGCATGGGCCTGCTGGGTGGTTGGTACTAAGCTTCTAAGCTAACATACCCACTGCCCTGACCCAGCAGGGGGTGTGAAAGATGGGGCACACATCTGGGTAGAACCTCAGAATTGCCTTAGTAGTGAACCAGGATAAAGACTAATACATACTCTGTCCAGGGAGTGGCAAAGGCTCGGACTGGACACCCTTCTCACATTTAGTCAGTAGATTTGAGTGATTTTCCCCAGGCTTTTATACGGACTCTTGCTGAAGCCCTGTGTGCAGCAGGCATTGGGCACCAGAATAACAAACCCTCTGGTGACTGACATGGATATGTACCACCAGTCTAATAAACAATACAAAGAAGCTGTGATCTTCACTTCCTCTTCACACGAGGAAGCAAAAAAAACTCCCATTCAATTTCAGTTCCATTTTAGACCATGTATTATGAGTCAGCAGGATCCTTGAATTAGTGATGATGTCCCTGTATCTCTACACAACAAATGGACCTGATTAGGACCTAATCACCAGTAATATAAAGTGGATAGTAAAATGTTGGGGAATCTTGTCATATACAGTAACTGCTGGAGAGGAGGAAAAGAGTAGGAATGACAGGAGTCCTACTCTGGCAGCCTACCAGAGAGACAGTAGAAAGACCTGCTACACGGGAACATGGGACAAGTGTGTCGGGTTTAAAAGGTTATATATATATATATATATATGAACAGAGCATAGAGTATTGACCAAAAGTCCATCAAATCCTTATAAAAACCATGACAATATGCTTCTCTTGTAACTACTGCAGTGCAACTTGAACCAAAAATGAATGTCATGAGATAGTAGACAACTGCAAACCGGGCCTTCACTTGTTATTGCAACAACATATGGCCATGGGGCTGTTGTAATCTTTGTGACATTGACCTTCAACCCCACCCCCCCAGCTCGCCTTTGTTTGGAGTCAAAGGGGAGGTGGGTATGGGATTACATACACCAAACACACACAGGACAGCGTCATCAAGCCTCTCCACTGAAGATAGCTCCTCACAGTTTTATTTCACCTTTATTTAACCAGGTAGGCCAGTTGAGAACAAGTTCTCATTTACAACTGACCTGGCCAAGATAAAGCAAAGCAGTGCGGCACAAACACAGAGTTACACATGGGATAAACAAACGTACAGTCAATAACACAATAGAAAAATATGTATACAGTGTGTGCAAATGAAGTAAGAGGTAATGCAATAAATAGGCCATAGTGGCCAAGTAATGACAATTTAGCAATTAACACTGGAGTGATAGATGTGCAGATGAGGATGTGCAAGTAGAAATAGTGGTGTGCAAAAGAGAAGAAAAAGAAAAACGGGATGAGGTAGGAAGTTGGTTGGATGGACTATTTACAGATGGGCTATGTACAGCTGCAGCGATCAGTAAGTTGCCTGACAGCTGATGCTTAAAGTTAGTGAGGGAGATAAGTCTCCAACGTCAGTGATTTTTGCAATGCGTTCCAGTCATTGGCAGCAGAGAACTGGAAGGAAAGGCAGCCAAATGAGGTGTTGGCTTTTGGGATGACCAGTAAAATATACCTGCTGGAGCGCGTGCTACGAGTGGGTGTTGCTATGGTGAGCAGTGAGCTGAGATAAGGCGGAGCTTTACCTAGCAGAGAGTTATAGATGACCTGGAGGCAGTGGATTTGGCGACGAATATGTAGCGAGGGCCAGCCAACGAGCACATACAGGTCGCAGTGGTGGGTAGTATATGGGGCTTTGGTATAAAAATGTAAAAAACAGATGGCACTGTGATAGACACCCGGCATACAGAGAGAAATGTGTCACCTTCTCTGTGAGGTGACTGTGGAACAATGTAGTGACTTCAGAAATTATTCACACCACTTTACTTTTTCCACATTTTGTTGTGTTACAGCCTGAATTAAAAATGTATCACATTGACACTGATCTACAGACAATACCTCATAATGTCAATGTGGAATTTTGCTTGTAGATTTTTTATTTTATTTATAAAAAATGTAAAGCTGAAAATGTCTTGAGTCAATAAGTATTCAACCCCTTTGTTATGGCATGCCTAAATAAGTTGAGGAGTAAAAATGTGCTTAACAAATCGCATAATTCAACCACAAAAAACAGGGAGGTTTTTCAATGCCTTGCAAAGAAGGGCACCGATTAGTAGATGTGTGAACAGACGCTGAATATCCCTTTGAGCATGGCAAAATTATTCATTACACTTTGGATGGTGTATCAAAACACCCAGTTACTACAAAGATACAGCTGTCCTTCATAACTCAGTTGCTGGAGAGGAAGGAAACTGCACAGAGATTAAAACAGTTACAGAGTTTAATGGTTGTGATATGAGAAAACGGAGGATGGATCAACAACATTGTAATTACTTGACAATACTAACCCAAATGACAGAGTCAATAGAAGGAAGCCTGTACAGAATAAAAATATTCCAAAACATGCATCCTGTTTGCAACAAGGCACTTAAGTAATACTGCAAATATTGTACAATCCAGATGTGCAAAGCTCTTAGAGACTTACCCAAAAAGACTAATCGCCACCAAAGGTGCTTCTACAAAGTAGGACTCAGGGGTGTGAATACTTATGTAAATGACACGTGCATTTCATTTCAATACATTTGCAAAATGTCTAAAAGCATGTTTTCACTTTGTCCATATGGGGTAGTGTGTGTAAATGGATGAGAACAAAAACCTATTGAATTGATTTTGAATTCAGGTAGTAGCCCAACAAAAATGTGGAATAAGTCAAGGGGATTAATAATTTCTGAAGGCACTGCAGTACTGTGCTTACTGGTTTCCTAACTGAGAGGCAGGCATCCCTGCTGACAAATGCCAAACATGAGAAAACCCACTCAGTATGGGGCTGTACAGCCATGCTTCACATTCCCAGGTGAGACAAGTGTGGAAGGTAAACACTACTTCTCTTAATGACAACTAAATACTTAAACAGTATTTAGTCATCAACTGGATATACAGGTCCAGAAACAGAGTCAACTCTTCCTGACACACACAGTTCAGTTCAATGGAAGGGTAGTGATAGTTTGATAGATTGCTGAAAAATTGTGTTTATAAACTTATGATAAAAGCAGCAGAGCATGTGCAGTTTTCAACCTGTAAGAAAATAAGATACCCACACTTCCTCATTAGGAACTGGCCTTTTCCAACAGGCCATTCACAAATTCTCTCATATACAGACTCACAGTCATCAGCATTCAGCAGAGTCCAATGATATGTGGAATCTATTACTGGCAGCACCTTGGTTGAAAAGGTTAAAAAGGCAAGATAAATTAAGTACTTACATCGTAGGCCTCCCTGCGCAGCCCCTCACTGCTCCTCAGCCAGCAGCGGCTCAGCTCACTCAGCTCCATGATGGGCTGAACCTTTAACCTCACAGAGTCCCCAGACTGACGGATCTTCTCCACGATCTCGTCCCGGCTCTTATTCTCCACGTTGTGCCCATTGATCTCCACTAACCTGTCTCCAGGCACCAGACCCAGTGCCAGGTCCTTGGTCCCGGCTCCAGGCTCAGCAAAGTGGACCACCCTCCGGTAGACCCCACCGTCAGATCTCCGGTCCAACATGGTGGTGCGGCGCAAGGAGAAACCAAAGTCTCCTGTGTTGCGGCGCTGTAGCTCCAGTTCCCTGGGCTCAGGCATAGCTGGAGCCATGACGCCAGGCAGTCGCAGATCTGCAGGGAAGGTCTTCTCCACCACTTCTGGGATGTGAACCCTCTTCCCAGCCCTGCTGCGGACCTGGGGATGCTGCTGTGAACCCTGTCTGTGGTAGGTGTCAAACACCTTGTCCTCTAACTGGGGAGATGGTTGAGTTGAGCTTGGTGTGGAAGCCTCAGAGGCACTCTCCTCTTTGCTCCTCTGGGAGAAGGAGAAGGGCTTCATGATCTGGTCCACCTGGGAGTTCTGCTTCGCCAGACCACCGAACTTGGCCGCCCGCTCCTTCACAGAGATGCGATGGGGGTCCTGTCCCCCCTCCCCCTTGATGTCGTCGCTGGAGCTGGCTGCACTCACCTGACCCAGGTCCAGGACCATGCTGCCACGGTTACTGAAGCGATCAGCATCTAGATCAGTAAGGCTGAGCTCTGTGTTGCTAGCCACCTTGATAGGGATGGGGCTGGAGATCTCCAGCTTGACCTTGGAGTCCCTCTTAGAGCCTCCTCGGTGGAGGTTGAAGAAGCCCCGCCTCTGGCTCATCTCGTCCAGGCTCGTCAGCTCTGCCTGGGACATCCTCTCCTTTTTGTCCTTCCTGTCTTTTTTCTCCTTCTTCCTCTCATCCTTGTCTTTCTTAATTAGATGGAACATATTTGGCTCCAGATAGCAACCCCCTCAAGGTTGGTTTGTGTCAATTTACACCAGGGGAGGTTCCATACACAAGTGAAGTATCAGTTCACGCTTTTGACCCAGGTCATGGAAACATCTGGGTGACACTTTGAAATGTAATCAGAGGGGCCATGAGGAGAGAAGAGACAATCAAGTAAGTATTTGGCCAGGCCATTATAATCCAACAATCATCCAATACAATGGCAATGAGATATCCTTACAGATCATGCCCATGGCTAGAGACGATGACTCATCACAGAGAGAGTGTTTGTTACCTGGGAATGTCTAGGCTCATTTAAAGTAGCTGTCCAGATTTCTATGAAATATGACCTATAATTACAATACGAGTGAAATAGTTATTTCCAATTTCTTTATTAAGTACGTTAACGGCCTAGTGCAGGCAAAAATCATGATTGTCCTGTGTTTTATATACAGTATATCCACACTATGAGGTTGGAATGATACAGTGAACATGTGAAAATTATGATGATGCCCTTTTAGTGTAAGAGCTGTTTGAAATGACTACATTAAATTTCTGCCAGTTTTTGTGGGATGCAATTTTGGTCTACCAGGTGACATCATGTAATCTAAATTGTAATCTAAGTAATCCCCATAAGTAATATTTTAGCATAACAGGGCCATAAACAACTAGTAATGCTGCATACACCAAAGGAAACATCTTTCTTGTAAAAATGTGTTAAATTGCTGAGGTGTAGTCACTTTTGAGGACATAAGCTACACAGTACAAATATGATACAAATATTTTATATGTATTTCCTATTGAACAAAACTGTATGAATAAGGATTGAAGTGACTGACTAAAGCTTTCTAAATATAATCAAATCATAAAATGGCCAAGTGTAAGAGTTCACCTTCCTTATAAATGTAAAATGCATATTTGCATATTTTCTAAAGGTCTCTCTTGATCAAAATGTCTGCCCCAACTGTTTTAAACGTCACACCGAGCTCTGGCTTGGCTTCCTGAACTTGTTAAAAAACAATTTATGTTTGCCATAGAGAGACAATATAAAAGGAGAGTTCCTTTTATCTCATATTAATATTGTCTATGACAAACAGAAATTGTTTTTGGTTTAAAATCTATTAATTATTTTAGATGACTGTGATCAAGTTGGCTATAAAAATGGACCTGCTAGTGATGAAACCATGTAAGGATTGCAGACGTGTGCTTTGTCAGTCGCTGGGAAGTAGGGTTCAGCCAGGGGTCAACATCTTTAATGTAATGGCAAAATGTAGCATTCCACCTAACTAGACATACCCAAAAATAACAGCTATTCATGTGTAATTACATGGTTCTGACATGCAAAAACTTGGAAAGACATCTGGGAGATGAGGAAATGACCAGAAGACAGGAGTTACATAGTTCAGAATACACAAGATCAAGTATACATTAAAAAATATATATATATATATATCAAAGTTATCAAACAAACTTGGTTACACAATTGTTCTTTATTAAAGAAGGTGCAAAAATATAAATAAGCTGAACTATTTACAAAATGGCATTTGTTTTACATCACAGGTGTAAATGATTAGATTTCACTTTCACCATTCTTGTGCATGTTGTGATAGTCTCTGCCAGGAAACAAAAAGCAAACTGGCATTTCGAACAGAAGATCTGGCATTTCCCCATCTTTCCCTCCTGTGTTTGGTTCAATGCTTGCAGTTCTTCCTTTTGGCATGTGTGTTGGATAGTGGCGCTCACCTTGAGTGGGGGATCTTGTGATGCTTGTGAGGTTGCTTTGGGCCTCCAATTCAGCCATTTCCAACACCAGCTGCTCTCAGAAGGCCAACCAGGAGACAGGTTTGACCTATTGCTTTGGCCATCTGCTTGTAGAGAATGAAAACATTTACTGTAGCAATGTCCACAAAGTGGTCAAAAAAAGTCTTACCACTTCCTGGTCTTGTGGAGGACCTGGTAGTAGCCTATCAGAGCATCAGATAGGTTGACACCCCCCCATGATGGCATTGTAGGCCTTCATAGAAATAGGGACATTCTTCCTCAACCATGCCCCATTGGCATTTTCCCCCCTCCTTGAGACATGGTTGTTATTGAATACCTTATGCTGTGTGGTGAGCATGGTTACTCTTCTAGTGTCCTTCCATTTCACAAAACGCAGCTTGTTAGTCCTGATCCGACATTGGGTCCCCCTCTCCACTGTCTTTGTCATGTCGTTTACCTTGGTCTTGGGGGAAAAGATTCTGTTCGGATGAATGGTGCCACAGGCTCTTATTTTCTTGTTCAGGAGGTCTATGAAAAGTATGGAACTAGTATACAAATGATCCACAAAGAGCTTGTACCCACTGCCAAGTAAGGGGAAGTCCATCAGCTGCATGACAGAGTCATAATTAAGGCCCTTAGTTATGTGGGTGTTATCGCCTTGCCTTCATAAATGAAAAAGTTCCATGTGTAGTCGGAGATTGAATCGTCTGGTTGACTTATTTGTCATATATTGCTTCAAGCCAATTGGAGCCTTTGAGGCAACCATGCGCTCATCTATAGATAGATTTTGAGCAGGCTGGAAGTAAGTTTTGCATGCCTCCACCATGTCATGATAAAGGGGCTTGACTCTTGCAAGACGATTGCAGCCCCCTTCTTCTGGACATTCCCTGATCCTTTTGTGGGTCACTCATGTGAAGAGTACAGTTGATGGTCAAGAATCGGTTTTCACTCATGATGGAGGTGGGGAACTTGAACCGATAGAGTGGGGACTCTAGTTGTCAACTAGTCTTGATACATTTACCAGTCCCATGTAAATCACCAAGGAAATGTAGTTGATCATGTCACCCATGGTGACATGTTTCCAGGACATCTTCCTTCCCCCTGCAGCTTCATGTCCCCATACTTGCTATTACTAATTAGCATCCCCGGTACAGAGGTGGTAAAGTAGAGCTGAAACATCTGTAAGGGGGTGTATGTTTCATCACTAAACTTTATCTGTACAGTGACTCACAAAGAAGGTCTGAAGAACACACACAATGCAAAGAGTAACACTTTGGAGACAAATGCAGAGGTGAGAACCATGACAGTTTAGTGGCCTCTCCAAAGTTACCAGGATGAAACTTAGAACATCAAACAGTGAACTAATATGAAACATAGACAATAACTACTTTGGAATTATATAACATTGAAATGACTTGTTACATAGGCCTATGTAAACTAAATCCAAAGCACAAAAAGTAGACAACTTGTAAAAAAATGAAATACATATAGTAAATTAGCTATACAAAGTCATGAAAATAATTTGCTTACAGATCTAAAAGTGGATCCTTCTCGAAAGCAATCTTCGTCGGCCAAGTCCAAATCCTCATTGTTGTCCAAATCGCTCCCCTGATCCGAGTCCAACTCCAGTATTTTATTCAAAGCTTCTATGTCTGTGTACTCATTCATAGCTGCCTTCTTTTTAGCTTCCTGTTCAATATTCTTAGTTTTTACCTTTTTATTCCCCCGTGAGAAGCCATCTTTTATGCTGAAGCGATGAAATCTGTTTACAATGTAATGTAGTGTGCTCGGTGCGTCTCATCTCTGAGCCAGGTAGCAATAGTTTGCATTAAGCATAAAGGTTCTAAGCCTTGCTTTGTTCCACCCAGGTCAACTGTATATCCCTGGAAAGCTTTTCTCATTGGCTACAATACTGTCAAGGTGCCATAGTAGCCAATCCCCTGTGTAATGGATGCCTACAGATGTGCAAAGAGTCATTCGGTGGACACTCGATGTTGCCATTAAGCCATACATCATCAGATAACATTGGCAATATGCTAGATTTGTTTCTACCAACCTAATGATTAGCCCCATGTAGCTTTAGCTCAAACACAGACCAAATTGAAGCTTACCTTGTAAGATGTTTACTGTTTGGTGAAAACCTTGTGTAAAATAAACATTTTGACCCTCGGGGCTGGTGATCAATAACAGTAGGTCACAGACAGACAAATAAGATATCCTCATGATCTGTGGAGTCCCGGCTTTCAGTGTGTATGACTGTATTCTGTGTTTATTTTGTTTATGCTCACAACACTAACCGGAATGTAGGTCTCAGCCCACTTTAAATGAGGTCATCGGCTCGGCCTCCCCTTATAAATTAGTATGTCCATACATGGTAGTAAGTCACAAAGATTTGAAGGTACAGATCAATAGCCAAGATACTTATCTGCAAAAGCAGGGTGTCTGCGGAAAGCTAGGGGCTACCGTTCTCATACTAGACTATATTGAATAGGGTCCCCAATTATGGGGACTTTACATTTAAGAGGTTAATGGACAGTCGGAAGAGAGAATGAAATTGTAGGAGAGACACCCATCTTCAAGTGGTGTCAGAGTTCACGTCATACTTCAGAAGACATTATACCCACAGACAGACAATGAGCAGAGAGGAAGAGGCTAAGCGAAAGAAACAACCAAAAGGTTCATGGCTAGAATGAATCCAGCTTTTGTGAATTTATCATCAGATTTCACTTTAATTAACCAAGCAGGTTAGAATAATTAGGTTAATATTAGGGAAAAGGCCAAAACACAAACAATAAAATAAACTTTTGACGTTATTTTGATTTTGCCATACCACCCCCCATGCAGCGGTTTTAATTTTAATATCAATTCATTTCCCAGTAACAATTTAGTGCCTAACTAATATATTTCCATTAAAATTGGCTAAAGAATGTAGCAAAAAACTCTTTCTCAAGTGAAAATTTTGCTAGGACTGTCTGGGAGTGGTCTGCGTGGGGAGGAGAAAACTGAAAACAAACTTTTATTGGCAGAGGGGGTTTGAACTCTTTCTTTTTGATCTACTAACCAATTTACCGCATGGTGATGTCACCATGGAAAGCCGAAACTCCCGCCCATGCAAACCCGCAGTTTAGAAGGTCCTGTGTAGATTCTATTTTCAACCAGCAACTATCAGGAAATAACACTAATCAATGTTTTTCCATCGGCTGTTGTACAACATGATACAAAACATAGGAAAACAGAATTTTGACTGCACTTGGCCTTTAAACTGTCAGGGCCTGGGAGTGGGTCAGCTTTACACAGCAATGCATTTCAATGTGTCAATTAACTTAGTCACCAAGGGCTAGGTAGAAGCAACCAGACACCATTGTTGTAGTGAAGGTATCAAATGTGTTGGAGGCTGCCTTTCATTAAATAACAATGTTGCTTCTTTTCTGTCAGTAAACTGTTCAAAACCACTACACTTACAAGTGATGTTCCACAATTTCAGGCAGATTACTGTGGGGTTTCCAAAACAAGTTGGTATGCTGATATGACTTTTGTAAGTTTCCATTGACGTGACACAAGTAATGTTCTTTCCAAGTTGTAAGTGGGAGGGGAAAGAGAGTGTGTCCCTGTTGACCCTTCATTGAAACCTAATGTGCCCAAAGAAAAATGGACCAGGGTTTCCGAAGTAGAATCCTTTCACACCCGTACGTACAGTCCCAGTCCTGAGGGGCCAAAGAGTGTGCTGGCTTTTATCTAATCTTAATCAATTATAATCGCAAAACAACTGGGAACTCGGATATCTCCGACTTCCGACTGGGAAAAATCATTTTGAACTGTCATCCAACTCGGCATCTTTCTTAGAGCTCTGACTTTCCAACCTGAAAATCACAGACGTCATGATTTGACCTTCCTTTATACCGAGTTCCCATTTGTCTTGAAAGCATCATATATTGGATCATGTATGGAACTTCATCTTCCAATCAGGTTGCTGAATCAGAAGCCATTCCCTTCCTGACCACCTCACTCCAACCACACCCTGCAGCTGAAAGCTGTCAGTAAATTAGTGGGGATAGCGTTCTCTTTACTATTGCAACACATTGATAAACCACACTTGACAAAAATAAATAAGACACTGCCATTTTCCAATTTACATGGGCATATCAATAAAGTTACACAAACTAGGCTACTGACCCTCCTGCCCATGTGTCTCGTGCAGCACAGCAGTGCTATGAGAAGCAGTCATGCATGGACAAATTTGACCACAATCTAAAAACAAAAAGATAGCCTATAAACTCAATATGAACAGTAGCATATATTATCTGCGATATGATTGCCTATGCGAGCCATATATCTAGTGGGAATTATAAACAAATTAACATAAATGTAACCACCCAGGGTAAAAACTAGTTGAATCAATATTATTTCCACGTAATTTCAACCCCCCCCAAAAAATCTGTGAATGATGTTGAATCAACGCGAAAAACTGATTGGATTTGCAAAAAGTCAGCGAAAGGGCATTTCGTTTTGTTTTTTTTACCTAACTTTTAACCTAAATCCAATGACATGGTGACACATTTTGTTGATATCACGTTGAATTCATGTTAAATTGACAACTCAACCAATTGTAAATCAAAACTAGACGTTGAAAGGACATCTGTGTCATTGGGCTGTTCGGTTATATCTGCAACAACATATTCCTGACAGAATGTATACATTGTTGCTGAATTATTGCCTACTCGTATCCAACACGGTGGAGAGTTTATTGTCGCTGTAGTCACAGCTTGGTCATAATGCGCTCCCTTTAAGCTGCTTTGCCCTCATTCTTTATCACACTGGTGGCTTCACATGACCAACAGTTTAATCGAGAGCAGAAAGATGTAGCATACACACCGTGGTCTAATTACAAAATAAAAACGAATATTAAGTTACTCACCGCTCAGTGATATGCTGGTTTAGTGTTGGTGAGCAGTCCGATGAAGGGTTGAGTAAGATTATAAGTAGCTTCAGCAGTTTTATTGCTGTGTCGGCCGTTGTTGGGCAGTCCAGTCGATTAAGGCATGACTTAGAGTCAGCTGGTTTGCAGTGACCCCTACTGGCTTGTTTGGGGACATTAGACTATAGGGACAGAGGGATCATAAGGAAGACCAAACCTGCCATAATTAGAATTTAATTAATTAATAAATAGATGCACACATAAATAGATACATATATGGTTAAATAAATAAATGCACAAATAAATAGATAAATAAATGAATGAATGATTGCACATATAAAAGGATTAATTAAATAATTAATTAATGGTTGCACATATAAATAGATAAATGAATGAATGAATGATTGCACACATAAATAAATCATTATTTAAATAATTCATCCCATTTTCTTTCATTTTATTCATTTATATTATTTAATTTATTTATGTATTTCTTCCTCCAATATGACAACTAGGGGGTGTCAAGCAAACATATGTGGTTGGTATCTGAAACAACTCAATGCTTAGGCACATTGATCAATTGCATTTGCCTCCCTGCCTGCACCAGGTGCCTGTGTTACGAGTGGGTTGCTTTTGACAATAAGGCACCGGACTACAGCCATATAGTTTTGAACCTAGAAGAAGACCAAGAGACAAGATGGAGTCGACCGGGATGGGCGAGAGGAATGTCCAGAAAAGCATGATAAGGTCACGTTACTGAGTATCAAGCTAGCTAGCTTGGCTACAACTGATAATGTCGAGTTGGCTAGCTAGCTGCTTTTTACAGCCAGACTCTCAGTTTTACACTTAGGTAGCTAGTTAGATAATTAACTAAATTGCAATTGTCATAAACCATTATTATCTAGCTAGCTACGGACCTAAATATCTGTCAGATGTAAAGCAAGCAGGATTGTGGCATGTCAGAAGCAATACATGTTGACTAGCTCACATTAGCTAGATCAATCAATCAATCAAATGTATTTGTAAAGCCTTTTTTACATCAGCCGATGTCACAAAGTGCTATACAGAAACCCAGCCTAAAACCCCAAACAGCAAGCAATGCAGATGTAGAAGCACATGACTTAGAAAAACTCCCTAGACAGGCAGGTTCCTAGGAATAAACCTAGAGAGGAACCAGGCTCTGAAGGGTGGCCAGTCCTCTTCTGGCTGTGCCTGGTGGAGATTATAAGAGTACATGGCCATTAAGGCCAGATTGTTCTTCAAGATGTTCAAACGTTCATAAATGACCAGAAGGGTCAAATAATAATAATCACAGTGGTTGTAGAGGGTGCAACAGGTCAGCACCTCAGGAGTAAATGTCAGTTGGCTTTTCATAGCAGAGCATTCAGACAGCAGGTGCTGTAGAGAGAGAGTCAAAAACAGCAGGTCCGGGACAAGGTAGCACGTCCGGTGAACAGGTCAGGGTTCCATAGCCGGAGGCAGGACAGTTGAAACTGGAGCAGCAGAACGACCGAACTGGAGACAGATCACTTATTAAACAATAGTAGACACTTAATTAATAAGCTAGCAGCTAGCTAACTATAGTTAAATAAAAAGGAGCATGTTTTCGTGATGGAATACATAACTAATGTTCGCCTTAGCAATTGTTACTGAGATGAGAGTTGTAAATTCACTTGTATGCAATGTCATTTGCTGATAACTACTTTTTTGAGCCAAAGTGTACTTACTATGCCTGAGATACGTGGTTGTATGCAGTAACTGTAAGTCACCCTGGATAAGAGTAAATATGTCATAGCCATTATAACAAAATGGCTTGGATACTTTTAATCAGATCTATTGCTGTCATTTAAAGACATAAATGTGAAATAGGCAAACTGATACTTGAATCCTAAATACAGGTACCATTTTCTTTTGTTAAGCTCTGCAGATTTGTCATCTGATTTCTGGAGCCTGGTGGAGATGGATGCAACCATACCACAAGGCAGGACATTTCTCTGCATCCAGGTTGAGCCATGCTACCAGCAGGAACATGGTGCATCCTGGCAGTAAGTCATGTTTGTCACTAACTTCTATGGTATCTGAAACACAAAGACAACACTTAGAGCTTATGATTCAAAAGGTGTAAAGTAAATGCAAGTCTCATGTCCAGGGTGAATACATTTTTATTCAAGTATACCCCCCCCCCCTGCCCTGGCATCCTACCTGGTCACATACCTGGTTGACCGGGATGCCAGCGTTGGACATCTGCTACGCCTGGGTCCAGGATGTCCCTAGAGGGGAGGGCCGACCGGCCTCTCTTCCAGGTATGACGACAGCGGCGGAAAGACATCTGGACCTAAGGTATGCCAACATCTTCCTCCTGCTCAGGGAAGAGTGGGGACAAGGGGCGATAGACCCATGGCAGAGCAAGGAAGGGTGTTATGGGCGTATTCGACCCACACTAGTGTCTGGCTCCAGGTGGTGGGGTTGTTTTCCACCATAATTTGCAAAAACATTCATTAAAAATTCCTACAATGTGATTTTTTGGAGAAAAGAAATCTCATTTTGTCTGTCATAGTTGAAGTGTACTTATGATGAAAATTACAGGCCTCTCTCATCTTTTTAAGTGGGAGAACTTGCACAATTGGTGGCTGACTAATGAAGTTGAATGGCATTTGGTTCCTCATATCCAAATGACCATTATTAAGTTCACATGTAGGTGTAGCCTATATCCTTCTTTGTTCTTTGCCTGTTTTGATTATATTTGTGTTTTCATACATGGAACAAAACACAATGGTATCCACTGTTTATCCTGGAATTATTTTATTCCATAATCTACTCAATCATGATAACATTGCATTGTTTCAGCTCAGTCAGTAGGGCTGAATCTGTTGTGAAAGTCAGTAAGATAAGCAAAAAACACAGCTCAAATCAGCTCAGTAGCGATTTTATACAGCATTGATTAATGGCAGGGATGAAAGATGCCTGGTACACAGTATTTAAAAGTCAATGACATCAATTAACACCAAACAGAACATCTTCATGACACCCCAAAAAAATGTATGACAAAATAAATCCTGGAGATTGAATTTACCAAGCCAGTGTTTGATTATGAAATGAGCTCCCAGTTCTACAAGGCATATATATTTTTTTTGTGACCAACTTTTTATTTCATTTTTTCAGAAGGGGGGTTACAGGTACAGTACAGGTATAACAAGTCATATACACTACCAGTCAAAAAATGTAGAACACCTACTCATTCAAGGGTTTTTCTTATTTTTTACTATTTTCTACATTGTAGAATAATAATGAAGACATCAAAACTATGAAATGTAGTAACCAAAGAAGTGTTAAACAAATCTAAATATATGTTATATTTGAGATTCTTCAAATAGCCACCCTTTGCCTTGATGACAGATTTGCACACTCTTGGCATTCTCTCAACCAGCTTCACCTGGAATGCTTTTCCGACAGCCTTGAAGGAGTTCCCACATATGCTGAGCACTTGTTGGCTGCTTTTCCTTTACTCTGCGGTTGAACTCTTTCCCAAACTATCTCAATTTAGTTGAGGTTGGGTGATTGTGGAGGCAAAGTCATCTGATGCAGCACTCCATCACTCTCCTTCTTGGTAAAATAGCCCTTACACAGCCTGGAGGTGTGATGGGTCATTGTCCTGTTGAAAAACAAATGATAGTCCCACTAAGCGCAAACCAGATGGGATGGTGCATCACTGCAGAATGCTGTGGTAGCCATGCTGGTTAAGTGTGCCTTGAATTCTAAATAAATCACAGACAGTGTCACCAGCAAAGCAGCCCACATCATAACACCTCCTCCTCCATGCTTTATGGTGGGAAATACACATGCAGAGATCATCAGTTCACCCACACAACGTCTCACAAAACACGGCAGTTGGAACCAAAAATCTCAAATTTGGACTCCAGAACAGACTCCAGACCAAAGGACAAATTTCCACCGGTCTACTGTCCATTGCTCATGTTTCTGCCCCAACAAGTCTCTTCTTATTATTGGTGTCCTTTAGTAGTGGTTTCTTTGCAGCAATTCGACCGTGAAGGCCTGATTCATGCAGTCGCCTCTGAACAGTTGATGTTGAGATGTGCCTGTTACTTGAACTCTGTGACGCATTTATTTGGGCTGCAATCTGAGGTGCATTTAAATGTATTAAACGTATCCTCTGCAGCAGAGGTAACTCTGGGTCTTCCATTCTTGTGGCGGTCCCCGTGAGAGCCAGTTTCATCATAGCGCTTGATGGTTTTTGCGACTGAATTTGAAGAAACTTTCAAAGTTCTTGAAATGTTCCATCTTAACTGACCTGATCTTAAAGTAATGATGCATTGTTTTAATTTTCTTATTTGAGCTGTTGTTGCCATTATATGGACTTCATCTTTTACCAAATATTCTGTATACCCCTCTTAAAAATATACTTTAAGGAAAATGTTTTTATATACAGTACCAGTCAAAAGTGTGGACACACCTACTCATTCAAGGGTTTTTCTTTCTTTTTACTATTTTCTACATTGTAGAATAATAGTGAAGACATCAAAACGATGAAATAACACATTCTTCAAATAGCCACCCTTTGCCTTGATGACAGCTCTCAAGATACCTTGTTAAAGTTACGGTAAGTAAAGGTTTTGCACAAATAAAAGCCTGTTATATTTAATGAAGTGCCCTGTAATATAGACCACATGGAAAATTCAATCAATCAGATTTTGTATATGAATTCAAGACTTACTAAAGTGCCTCTGTGCATCCTCTGTGACTTTTAGGAAGATTTTTAACCCACTTAACCACAACATTTCTCCAAGTTTTCACCATCATTATAAAGCCCTGGTTATTTTGGAAAAGTCATTTCTGAAGAGTATTATTTATTTTATGTCATTAGTGATTCATTTTAAGATTATATTTTTTTAGGTCAACCCTGTTATGGTTAAACTATTCAAAAGAGACACTGAACATGATCTCATAGTCAAATCATTGTGTAAATGCCAGTTCTACTCTTTATGACCATTTTCTGGTGTTTTGTGGTGGAAAATCAAGCAGGTCCAGCATAACACATCAATCCTATTACCCCTAGATAGGCCAGAAATGATTTAACAATTAAACATTTTTGGTGAAGCTTGCATTCAATTGCCCCTCCCTGTTGCACACAACAAGCTTGCATTCCCCCTGTCACAAGGGGATTTATCGCTGATTTAAGATTAAATCATCAATCCTGTTACGGTCAACCTTGTTACTTTATTTGGCACTTATTAGGCAGATACTATAGTCATTTGTTTTATGTAACCTACTGAAATGGGCAAATGTGTTTTTCATTAAGCTGTACATGTGCTCTTTATGATAGAATGTTAAAATGAGGTGAAATAAAACTTGTTATTTGTTTTCAATACTCAAACGGCACCTAATTGGTGGAACGACCAAGTCACCAAAGTGGTTGCATATTAAAGTTGATCATTTCTACCCATGTACACACAGAAATGTGAGCACATACAGTGTTCACTGCTTTTGCGGGCTATGGGTACTCCTATGGAATTTATAAAGATTCACTGCAAAAGACTCAAAGGACTATTACTTTTGCAGTCTTACTGTAAACAACTGTAATCCATCTTCAGTTGATTGGAAGAAGCAGCAAAAGAAGAATATTCAACGGAAAGAAAAAATACACCGTTTGACAGTTCACAGCCAGGATTTCTTGCCTCTGCCTATTTTAGTTATGTTGGCCAGTTTGGCCTTAGTGCGTTCTTTCTCATCTGGGCTTCTCTTGGATGTGCACTCTACTGTGGAGTCAGTTTCGAAGGAGATGGCTGGGGTGTGGGTGGGCAACCCACCACTGCTCTTCTCCTGGGACATGGGAGGGGAGGTCTGCAGGACCACCCTGCCTCGTAGGGAGTGTTTGAGCTGCAGCAGCAGAGGGTTGTGGTTGTGATACAGGTCCACAAGTTCCACAGGGTCCCTCTCTGGCTCGCAGCATGTAGAGCAGGCAGAGCACAGCACACGGAAAATATAGACCCAGCCCAGGTAGTGCAGCTCCACAATGTTCAGGATGAAGCATCCCAGGCTGATGCTGAACATGAAGTTGAGGAAGATGGTCTTCTCAGTGGCACGAGACACAAAACAGTCAGTCCAGTTAGGACAGGGGTAGGTCTCACAGCGGAACAGTTGAGGCACTTCAAAGCCAAACAGGTAGTACTGGCCCACTAGGAAGGCTATCTCCATGATGGAGCGCAGCACCACGTGGATGATGTAGGTCAGCAGCACTTGGCTGGACAGCTCGGTGGGATCCTTCCCCACCTCCCTCAAGTCCTCCTCCAGCAGGCTCTGCTCCACACACCCCCCCTCCCGGGCGCCCCACTCCTTCTCATAGCAGGGGTTAAAGTAGCGGTTGCTGGCCTCCAGGGATTCCCCATCCTCCACCCCTACATGTTTGAGACTTTCACGTGCAAGAGGAGGCTTGGCGACCTCATGGATCTTCTCAGGCTCTAACTTCTCATCCTTGGCTATCTTGTGCAACACATAGACAATGTAGAAGATAGACGGTGTGGAGACGAGCACTATCTGGAAGACCCAGAAACGCAGGTGTGAGACTGGGGCGAAGGTGTCGTAGCAGACGTTGTTGCAACCAGGCTGCAGGGTGTTGCAGGTGAACTTGGACTGCTCATCGCTGTACACCGCGTCCCCCACCAGGGTCACCAGCAGGATGCGGAAGATGAGGAGCATGGTCAGCCAGATCTTGCCGATCACCGTGGAGTGGTTCTGAACCTCCGTTAAGAAGCGACCAAGAATGGACCAGTCTCCCATTTCTTAACCTGGGGAAACACAGATGAAAAACAAACAGCAGAGGCCTATGGTGTGTTGAACCCACCACACTACAATATTATGCCCCACAGGCAAATCAACATTAGTGCTACAGTCTTTGAAGGAGTGAAACATGGATGGAACCTGCACATCTGCAGCGCTGATGTATTTCCTTGTAATTTATCAAGGTCTTTAATGAGTGAGCCATCAGCACAGTTTAGTCTCACTACTGAATATGAAGTGTCTATTGCGGGAGGGGCACATGCTAAGTCAGCAGAACCATGAAGCCATAAAACAGGTCAACACATAATATGTCATCCAACATCCTCCAAGAGAGGCCTCACAATACTTTCACAATGTCACACAACATACTTAAGACACAGTATACTGTAGACTATGTTGGAACATGTCTCTATGTGTTATGTAGATGTACTTGGCTCAATATACAGTATGTGTTGTTTAAATTAGGGATCTGGAATATTCTAAATAATATGAGAAAATGCTTAATTTGATACATGAAATGATTATGTAGAAAGAGAAAATTAAATATAGATTATTCTCCATAATACCAACACAAATCTTCATTATCCCTGACAGACTCCGTTCTTCATTATCTCTGAAAGACACCCCTCTACATTATCCCTGACAGACACCGCTCTACATGATCCCTGACAGACACCGCTCTACATTATCCCTGACAGACACCACACTTCATTATCCCTGACAGACACCCTTCTTCATTATCCCTGACAGACACCGCCCTACATTATCCCTGACAGACACCCCACTTCATTATCCCTGACAGACACCACCCTACATTATCCCTGACAGACACCGCTCTACATTATCCCTGACAGACACAGCTCTACATTATTCCTGACAGACACCGCTCTTCATTATCCCTGACAGGCACATCTCTACATTATCCCTGACAGACACCGCTCTACATTATCCCTGACAGACACCGCTCTTCATTATCCCTGACAGACAACACTCTACATTATCCCTGACAGACACCGCTCTTCATTATCCCTGACAGACACCGCTCTACATTATCCCTGACAGACACCGCTCTACATTATCCCTGATAGACACTGGTCTTCTTTATCCCTGACAGACACCGCTCTACATTATCCCTGATGGACACCGGTCTTCATTATCCCTGACAGACACCGCTCTACATTATCCCTGACAGACACCGCTCTACATCATTCCTGACAGACACCGCTCTACATTATTCCTGACAGACACACAAACTACAGTACATCATGAACTAATAAGAACAATACCTCAATAATTGTAATTTTAATAATTATAAATCTCAATCATTTGTAAATGTAGCCTACCCCTCCACTCAACCTATTCAATAACAGTCCATAGTGAAAAGGAAAACACTGACTGCAGACTGTCATTGTCCAAAAATAAAATCCTAATGAGTGATTACTGGAGGAACTTACCTTGGGAAAATGTATTTCTTTCCGATCCAAATCTGGAAAAATGCCAAAGCAAGCAATCTGCATAACTATCTTTGAAGTGGGAGCTGGTCGTTGGACGTTATGGAGTCTATTGAGCTGGATGAGGAGAGAATGGGCTGACCACACATATTCCCTAACTCCATCTGAAACACTCATTGTACTGTATGTGAACAAAGGCGTTCAATGTACAGTGGGACAAAGATTTAAATGCACAATGGGGGGCACCTTTTCTAAACAGCCGTTCAGTCAAGCACAGAGTTCAAAGAACGTGCTGGAAAAATTGTCAACAATACTAATTCGTAAATAGATATTTGTTTGCCTTTAAAAGGTAGAGCTGAGGAATTGGAATAAAAATAAATCATGTGCGACTGCTTATACACCCATACCTACTTTTACTCTTATTTACTTTAAAAGGTTATGTAATACTGTAACAGTATAATATTTACCTCATCTATCATACATGCAATAATCACAAATTAACCAATAAAACTAAGAATTATTATTAATGTTATTAATGACACTGTTATTAATGAGGCTGGGTTTGGGTCAATTTGGTGTACAGTGCATTTGGAAAGTATACAGAACCCTTGATTTTTGACCCGTTTTGCTACATTATAGCCTTATTTTAAAATGGATGAAATAGTTTCTTCCCTCATCAATCTACACACAATACCACATAATAACAAAGCAAAAACTGGTTTTCATAAAAAGTTAAATATCACATTTACATAAGTATTCAGACCCTTTGCTCAGTACTTTGTTGAAGAACCTTTGGCAGTGACTAGAGCCTTGATTCTTCTTGGAAATTATGCTAACAGCTTGACACACCTGTATTTGGGGAGTTTCTCCCATTCTTCTCTGCAGATCCTCTCAAGCTCTGTCTGGTTGGATGGGGAGCGTCGCTGAATAGCTCTTTTCAGGTCTCTCCAGAGATGTTCGATCAGGTTCAAGTCTGGACTCTGGCTGTGCCACTCAAGGACATTCAGAGACTTGTCCCGAAGTCACTTTGTGCTTGGGGTCATTGTCCTGTTGGTGAAGGTGAACCTTCACCCCAGTCTGAGGTCCTGAGTGCTCTGAAGCAGGTTTTCATCAAGGATCTCTCTGTACTTTGCTCTGTTCATCTTGCCCTCAATCCTGACTAGTCTCCCAATCCATGCCGATGAAAAACCTCCCCACAGCATGATGCTGCCACCACCATGCTACACCGTAGGGATGGTGCCAGGTTTCCTCCAGATGTGACGCATGGCATTTATGCATTTAGGCCAGTTCCATCTTGGTTTCATCAGGCCAGAGAATCTTGTTTCTCATGGTCTGAGTCCTTTTAAGTGCCTTGGCAAACTTCAAGTGAGCTGCCTTGTGCCTTTTACTGAGGAGTGGCCACTGTACTATAAAATCCTGATTGGTGGAGTGCTGCAGAGATGGTTGTCCTTCTGGAAGGTTCTCCACAGAGGAACTCTTGAGCTCTGTCAGAGTGACCATCAGGTTTTTGGTCAAATCCTTGACCAAGGCCCTTTACCACGATTGCTTAGTTTGGTCGGGTGACCAGGTCTAGGAAGAGTCTTGGTGGTTCCAAACTTCAACCATTTAAAAATGATCAATGGAAACATTATGCACGTGAGCACATTTCGAGTCTCATAGCAAAGGGTCTGAATACTTATTTAAATAAGGTATTTCTCTTTCTGTTTGTATACGTTTGTAAAAATGTCTAAACATCTGTTTTTGCTTGTTCTTAAAGAGAGGCGCATTCCATATGGTTTAGTCTGACGGTAAGAAGCACACTCTCTCCTCTCACCTGTGATAACACTTCCTGGTCACCTGTAGACCTGTGACCAATGACCTATAACCAACTTAGAGATGGAAAGAGGTCTCAACTTTGTATCTGTGCCATTATGGCGACTGTGACAGCATGGGAAGCGCCATTGGAGCTATCTCCAGGTCTTCACTAGTTACCACAGACACAAATTCATAATTATGTCTAAACCCCACCTCTTTCTAAAATTTACTTTTTTAAATCTGATTTTAAACCAAACCCTAGCCTTAACCATAACCACACAGCTAATCTTATGCCTAACCCCAACCTTAAATTAAGACCAAAAAGCTCATTTTAGTCTTTATTAATTTTTACGATAGACTTTGTGGCTTTGGTAACGAGTGACAACCATTTTAAAGTAGTCCGATTCTTCTTCTTTTGTGTTTGAAAGAAGTTTAAAGCTAATATTGGTGATGTACCGCCACCTGCAGTGCTGGAGTCCTGAACCAGATCATACGTGTCATTCATTTATTGTGGCCACTAGATGGCGGTGATATAGTTTAAAGCCATTTACAAATCATAGCAAGACATTGCTCTGATCATTGTCTGATTGCTCCCAACTAATTACTGTATATATGAATGGACAACGCCATTGACACCATTCATTCCTATATGAAGACTCAATGAATTTATCCTTAACTTCTTCTTTATGAGATTTTTAAATAATCAGTTCAAAGACATACATCTGGAGTATTAGAAACTATTATTAGTACCATGATTGTCTTCAAGAAAGGCTTTATCTCTTGAGAGGGGGCAGTCGTTCTCCCCTGCTCCCAACCCATTGTAATCCCCACCCAGTTGACTACTGTGCTGCATGGCTATGTCCATGCAAAAATGGGTCATATCCAAGTTGATATCTCAATGCATATAAACCCTGACAACCAAAAGTGCTCATTACATTTTGAATGCTTAGCAGGACAGAAAATGGTCCAAATCACACACTTATCAAGAGAACATTCCTGGTCATCCCTACTGCCTCTGATCTGGCGGACTCACAAAGTGTTGGAGTGAGTGTTGGAGTGTGACCGTGGCAATCTGTAAATTAAAAAACAAGAGAATTGTATCATCTCGTTTGCTTAATATAAGGAATTTTTAATTATTCATACTTTTACTTTTGATACTTAAGTATATTTTAGCAACTACATTTTGATACTTAAGTATATTTAAAAACAAATACTTTTAGAATTTGACTCAAGTAGTATTTTACTGGGTGCTTTTCACTTTTACTTGAGTCATTTTCTATTGAGGTATCTTTCCTTTAACTCAAGTATGAGAATTTAGTACTTTTTCCTCCACTGCCATTTTATACATATAAATTGGATGACATATTCAGCAAATTACCAGCAGAGGGAGATCCCTTTGAATCCATTTGCCCATTCACTGTGTTGGTGGTGCTCAAAACATATATAACTTCAGAAGTAGCAGAGAGCCCCACACTGGAAATGTAATGTACTTGTAGAGTATATTGGACTCATCATTGTAGTGTCTTAAAGAAGGCCTGGGTAAGACCAAAATATTTTAAATTCCCCAACTTTATTCAATTATTTCTCAATAACACTTTTGGATACAGACTTCAAAGGTACAGTTGAAGTCAGAAGTTACATAAACATAGGATGGAGTCATTAAAACTTTTTGGTTTTTCAAGTTTTTCAAGCACTCCACAAATTTCTTGTTAACAAACTATAGTTTTGGCAAGTCGGTTAGGACATCTACTTTGTGCATGACACAAGTAATTTTTCCAACAATTGTTTACAGAGAGATTATTTCACTTATCACAATTCCAGTGGGTCAGAGGTTTACATACACTAGGTTGACTGTGCCTTTAAACAGCTTGGAAAATTCCAGAAAATGATGTCATGGCTTTAGAAGCTTCTGATAGGCTATTTGACATCATTTGAGTCCATTGTAGGTGTACCTGTGGATGTATTTCAAGGCCTATCTTCACACTCAGTGCCTCTTTGCTCAACATCATGGGAAAATCAAAATAAATCAGCCAAGACCTCAGAAAAAAAATTGTAGACCTCCATAAGTCTGGTTCATCCTTGGGAGCAATTTCCAAATGCCTGAAGGTACCACGTTCATCTGTACAAACAATAGTATGCAAGTATAAACACCATGGGACCACACAGCTGTCATACCGCTCAGGAAGGAGATGCGTTCTGTCTCCTAGAGAATAACATACTTTGGTGCAAAAAGTGCAAATCAATCCCAGAACAACAGCAAAGGACCTTGTGAAGATGCTGGAGGAAACCAGTACAAAAGTATCTATATCCACAGTAAAACAGTCCTATATCGACATAACCTGAAAGGCCGCTCAGCATGGAAGAAGCCACTGCTCCAAAACCGCCATAAAAAAGCCAGACTACGGTTTGCAACTGCACATGGGGACAAATATCGTACTTTTTGGAGAAATGTCCTCTGGTCTGATGAAACAAAAATAGAACTGTTTGGCCATAATGTCCATTGGAGGGAAAAGGGGGAGGTTTTCAAGCCGAAAGGAACACCATCCCAACCACAGGGGTGGCAGCATCATGTTGTGGGGGTGTTTTGCTGCAGGAGGCACTGGTGCCCTTCACAAAATAGATGGCATCGTGAGGAAGGACAATGATGTGGATATATTGAAGCAACATCTCAAGACATCAGTCAGGAAGTTAAAGCTTGGTTGCAAATGGGTCTTCCAAATGGACAATGACCCCAAGCAGACTACCAAAGTTGCTGCAAAATGGCTGAAGGACAAGGTATTGGAGTGGCCATCACAAAGCCCTGACCTTAATCCTATAGAAAATATGTGGGCACAACTGAAAAAGTGTGTGCAAGCAAGGAGGCCTACAAACCTGACTCAGTTACACCAGCTCTGTCAGGAGGAATAGGCCAAAATTCACCCAACTTATTGTGGGAAGCTTGTGGAAGGCTACCCGAAAAGTTTGACCCAAGTTAAACAATTGAAAGGCAATGCTACCAAATACCATTTGAGTGTATGTAAACTTCTGACCCACTGGGAATGTGATGAAAGAAATAAAAGCTGAAATAAATCATTTTCTCTACTATTATTCTGACATTTCACATTCTTAAAACAAAGTGGTGATCCTAACTGACCTAAAATGGGGAATGTTTACTAGGATTAAATGTCATGAATTGTGAAAAACTGAGTTTTAATGTATTTGGCTAAGGTGTATGTAAACTTCCCACTTCAACTGTATGCCAAACGTCATACCCCAAAGAACCTTTCTATGGTTTTAATTTCAGGAAGCTTCAAAACATTATAACACGACGTGCACAAACTGGTTGAATCAACCAAGTCTCGACGTAATTTGCCAATGTATTCTGAATTCAAATCTACATTGAAAATACATTTTGATTTGAAAAAAGTCATCAAAAAGTAATCAACTGTTGTTTTGAGCATGACATTTCAACCACAGGATTATGTCATCATGGTAACTACATTTCAACATAGACAAACCCTGTGTAAAATATGAATTTGTACCTTTAAAACAACAGCAGATTTTCAAAGTTACTGTATAACCACTATCAGAAAACAAAAAAACAATTGGCTAGGCATCATCTCCTACTGGAGAACATATCTATGTAAAGCTACCTTTTGGTCTTTCATCCAGGTACTATAGCTGCTCTTAGCAACGTGGGTGTATTTACATACTCTAGTGTTGCTTTTAATTGTTTGGGTTGCACAAAAACAGTCCACGGGAAGGCAGAAGTTAAATACTATTCTATTTCTACCTACAGTGCTGGTGGGCAGGACATTTGGTTGTTATTGCAGAGGGATTTGAGACCAAAAAGAATCGTATTGTTAAACAGACTTGTGGGGGAAATTTATTTTGACAGATGAAGTGGGTTAATTTAAATGAATTAAAAATGAAAAGCTGAAATGTCTTGAATCAATAAGTATTCAACCCCTTTCATGGCAAGTCTAAATAAGTTCAGGAGTAAAACTTTGCTTATCAAGTAACATAATAAGTTGCATGGGCTCACACTGTTTAACATGATTTTTGAATGACTACCTCATCTCTGTATCCCATGCATACAATTATCTGTAAGGTCCTTCAATCGAGCAGTGAATTTCAAACACAGATTCAACCACGAAGACCAGGGAAGTTTTCCAATGCTTTGCAAAGAAGAGCACCTATTGGAATAAAAAATCTGACATTGAACATCCCTTTGAGCATGGTGAAGTTATTAATTACATGTTGGATAGTGTATAAATACACTCAGTCACTACAAAGATACAGGCATCCTTCCTTGCAGACAAGCTAAATTACTTCTATGCACAATTTGAGGCAAGCAACACTGAAGCATGCATGAGAGCACCAGCTGTTCCGGACAACTGTGTGATCACACTCTCCGTAGCCGATGTGAGTAAGACCTTTAAACAGGTCAACATTCACAAGGCCGTGGGGCCAGACAGATTACCAGAATGTGTACTCAGAGCATGCGCTGACCAACTGGCAAGAGTCTTCATTGACATTTTTAAACTGTCCCTGACCGACTCTGTAATACCTACATGTTTCAAGCAGACCACCATAGTCCCAGTGACCAAGAACGCTAAGATAACCTGCCTAAATTACTCCTGAACCGTAGAACTCACATCTGTAGCCATTAAGTGCTTTGAAAGGCTGGTCATGGCTCACATCAACATCATCATCCCAGAAACCCTAGACCCACCCTAATTTGCATAACAACAGATCCATAGATGACGCCATCTCTATTGCATGATCGCACCCGGACAAAAGGAACACCTACGTGAGAATGCTATTCATTGACTACAGCTCAGCGTTCAACACCATAGTGCCCTCAAAGCTCATCACTAAACTAAGGACCCTGAGACTAAACACCTCCCTCTGCAACTGGATCCTGGACTTCCTGATGGGCCGTCCCCAGGTGGTAAGGGTAGGCAAAAACACATCTGCCACGCTGATCCTCAACAAAGGGGCCTGTCACGTTCTGACCTTTATTTCCTTTGATTTGTCATTATTTAGTATGGTCAGGGGGTAAATTGGGGTGGGCAGTCTATGTTTGTTTTTCTATGATTTGGGGATTTCTATGTTTCGGCCTAGTATGGTTCTCAATCAGAGGCAGGTGTCATTAGTTGTTAGCCTGGGTTTCACTGTGTGTTTGTGGGTGTTTGTTCCTGTCTCTGTGTTTGTTTGCACCAGATAAGGCTGTTTAGGTTTTCCACGTTTATTGTTTTGTATTGTTCGTGTTTATCTTTCATTAAACATGTATCGAAATAACCACGCTGCATTTTGGTCCGCCACTCCTTCGACGGAAGAAAACCATAACAGGGCCCCTCAGGGGTGTGTGCTTAGTCCCCTCCTGTGTTCCCTGTTCACCCACTACTATGAAGCCAACCATGACTTTAACACCATCATTAAGTTTGCTGACAACACAATGGTGGTAGGTCTGATCACCGACAACGATGAGATAGCCTATAGGGAGGAGGTCCGAGACCTGGCGGTGTGGTGCCAGTGTAACGGATGTGAAACGGCTAGCTTAGTTAGCGGTGGTACACGCTAAATAGCGTTTCAATCGGTGACGTCACTTGCTCTGAGACCTTAAGTTGTAGTTCCCCTTGCTCTGCAAGGGCCGTGGCTTTTGTGGAGCGATGGGTAATGATGCTTCGTGGGTGACTGTTGTTGATGTGTGCAGAGGGTCCCTGGTTCACGCCCAGGTATGGGCGAGGGGACGGTTTAAAGTTATACTGTTACATTGATGCTGTTGACCTGGATCACTGGTTGCTGCGGAAAAAGGAGGAGGTCAAAAGGGGGGTGAGTGTAACGGATGTGAAACAGCTAGCTTAGTTAGCGGTGGTTCGCGCTAAATAGCGTTTCAATCGGTGACGTCACTTGCTCTGAGACCTTGAAGTAGTAGTTCCCCTTGCTCTGCAAGGGCCGTGGCTTTTGTGGAGCGATGGGTAATGATGCTTCGTGGGTGACTGTTGTTGATGTGTGCAGAGGGTCCCTGGTTCGCGCCCGGGTATGGGCGAGGGGACGTTCTAAAGTTTTTCTGTTACACCAGGACAACAACCTCTCCTTCAACGTGATCAAGACAAATGATCTGATCGTGGACTACAGGAAAAGGAGGGGCGAGCATGCCCCCATTCACATCGACGGGGCTGTAGTGGAGCAGGTTGAGAGCTTCAAGCTCATTAGTGTCCACATCACCAACAAATTACCATGGTCCAAACACACCAACACAGTCATGAAGACGGCAAGAGGGCCTATTTCCCCTCAGGAGACTGAAAAGATTTGGCATGGGTCCTCAGATCCTCAAAAAGTTCTACAGCTGCACCATCGAGGGCATCCTGGCTGGTTGCATCATCGCCTGGTATGGCAACTGCTCAGCATCCAAACGCACGGCGCTACAGAGGGTAGTGTGTACGGCCCAGTACATCACTGGGGCCAAGCTTCCTGCCATCCAGGACATCTATACCAGGCAGTGTCAAAGACTCCAGTCACCCTAGACATAGACTTATCTCTGCTACCGCACGGCCAACGGTACCAGAGCGCCAAGTCAAGGTCCAAAAGGCTCCTTTAACAACTTTTACCCCCGAGCCATAAGACTGCTGAACAGTTAATCAAATGGCTACCTGGACTATTTTCCATTGACCACACCTATTTTTTTTACGCTGCTGCTACTCAGTTTATTATTTATGCATAGTCACTTTACCCCTACCTGCATGTACATATTACCTCAATTTCCTCGACTAACCTGTACCCTCGTACATTGACTCAATACCGGTACCCCCTGTATATAGTCTCGTTATTTTATTGTGTTACCTTTATTTTTTACTTTAGTTTATTTAGTTCATATTTTCTTAACTCTTATTTTTTTTAAACTACATGTTTGGTTAAGGGCTTGTAAGTAAGCATTTCACGGTAATTCTACACTTGTTGTATTCGGCACAAAATAACATTTAATTTAATTTGAATAACCATTGAGCACAAATGTATTGCTCTGACAATGTTCAACGTCAGATTAGTTACCAAGTCTGTACTGAAAACAGAAATTAACGATTATTTCTGGAACATAACCTCCAGGCAGGGATGTATTCTAGTAGGCCATCTAAATGTGGAAGAGTCACTGCTCGGGCAGCTCCAACATTATGCTATGCTATAGGCTATAACTGGAGGTATTTCACAGCTGGTACTTACAGGGCATAGGTGGAGAGAAAGAAAAAACTCCTAACTGAGGCTAACCTATATGAAATGAATACTTGGGGTAGCCTTTTAAAATACTCTAGGGGAGATTGTGTCATATAGGAGAAGGTCATTGTTGCCATTCACTAGCTCATTGCCATGCTACCCTGCTGCCAACATACTTGGGATCAATGAGTGAATGTGGGCTCCAGAGGGGAGAGGTGTTTAGTGTGAGTCATGCAGATGCAGAAGCCAGTGTCACAAAGCCTTTACTGTCAGGAACAAGGCAGCCAGTGACACACACATCTCTTACATGTTATTTTATGTCATTTTAACTCAGTTGCTGGAGAGGGAGGAAACTGCTCAGGGATTTCACCATGAGGCCCACGGTGACATTAAAACAGTTACAGAGTTTAATGGCTGTGATAGGAGAAAACTGAGGCTGGATCAACAACATAGTTACGAAAAGATGGAAGCCTGTACAAAACATGCATCCTGTTTACAACAAGGCACTAAAGTAATGCTACAACAAATGTGTCAAAGCAATTAACGTTTTGTCCTGAATACAAAGTGTTATGTTGTATTGGATTTTCCCAAAACATATTACTGAGGACAACTCTCCGTATTTTCAAGCATAGTGGTGGCTGCATCATATTATGGGTATGCTTGTAATCGTTCGGGATTGGGGAGATTTTCAGGATAATAAAATGTACAAAATGGAGCTAAGCACAGGCAAAATCCTACAAAAAACCCTGTTTCAGTCTGCTATCCACCAGACACTGGGAGATGAATTCACCTTTCAGCAGGACAATGATCTAAAACACAAGGCCAAATTTACACTGGAGTTGCTTGCCAAGAGGACAGTGAATGTTCCTGAGTGGCCGAGTTACAGTTTTGACTTAAATCTGCTTTAACAACTAAGGAAAGACCTGAAAATGACTGTCTAGCAATTATCAACAAACAATTTGACAGAGGTTGGGCCAGGTTACTGGATCGAATCCAGGAGCTGACGAGGTAAACATCTGTCGTTCTGCCCATTGTTCCCCTGTAGGCCGCCATTGTAAATAAGAATTTGTTCTTAACTGACTTGCCTGGTTAAAAAAATGTTTAAAGTGTTTTTATCAAAAGCAATTACTTGTGCATGTGAGAACATAGAATCATACTCATTGCATGCTTAATATGGCCTAGGCTACTTCACTTTTGTTTTGAACCGACTTCGCCATGGACTTTGAACGGGGCACCTGGCTCATGCCTGGGAGGTAGCCCGGTTCAAAAAATGTATGTAACCCGTAGTCTGACGACTCCCGCTAAAATTATTCCGCTGCTTTGCCGTTCGCTACATACTTTCATTGCCGAGAATAAACTAACGTCCGTCGATGTAGCGTAGCGTTTGACCGGAGCAAGGTGTTTGTGTAACCAGGCAAGGTAGCCCGTACCAGTTAGTCGAATACCCTCACTGATCAACTCTACCATTTATTGAATGTCCCCTCACGTAGTTATATATTGTATTTGATATATGTTGGATATTCATTCTATATAAGTAATATTTATGTGAATCCTTTGTTGTGCTAAAAATAAGTGATACACTTTGATATGACAACTACAGTACTACCCCCCGCAAAAAAAAAATGCTTTAGAAGTGGAACAGTCCAAGGGTTACAGGAAGTTGTAGCAGCTGCCATGTTTGGCTGCTTTGTTCAGGTTTCTTGAAGGTTTCCTGCAGATTTTTTTTAAAGTGTTGCAATGGAACCGAGCTGGAGTACATTTCTATTTCAAGTAAGTACATTTTGATACCCGAAAAGTACGACAATTGACGGAATAACTAGCAAACTCAAGACATTTATGGTTTGACGTTTTTCAAATGTATAATTTTAAGTAAAGCTACCCAAGCAAAACAATAGTAAATAACATCCAGGCTTCCAGCTGTGAGGTAGCTAGGGCATGACGCTAAGATAAATCAGTTATTTTCGCTTTCATTTTTTTGTGTTACTATGGTAGTAAACATTTGTTTAGCTTAATGATCTAAATAACTTCATTCTTATTTAAGTTAGCTTGTTAGATCAACGCCGGCAAACACGAGGGATCACTCGCAGGCTCCAAGAACGCCACCGTTACGAGCCAGTCTGAGTCTCTTGTTTTTTGTTGTTGCCCCGAACCATTGATGCGTTTTTTTGCTGTTTGATGGTGGGAATTTACTTCATAAACCACGTCTCCGTATAGCTAAAATATTCGTCCGATTGACTTGTACTTCATTACTATTTCGCTAGTCAGCGTTGAACTTTTCCCTTACCACCTCAAGTCGAAATAGCCAACTAGTTAACTAACTAGCTTAGCTAGCTAAACATTGTGACTGCTGGTAGAGAGAGAATTCAAACTATGCACGCATGAAAGCATTGTTTTTGCCCCATTTATTTCAGTGTGCGACATCCTGATTAAGTGATGGAGATTTCAATCTATAACGTCACTGTATACATATCTCCGATATAGCTGGACGAACTACCGTTAGAAGTTCAACTAAATTATTCAACATGGGTAACTGGTCACATTTGTCTGTTTTTGTCTTTGGCCTGCATTCAAGCAAATTACGTATCTTACCAGTTTCCATTACTAGTCTACATCATACTCGCTGCACCAACTTGTATCGTATTTGGTTTATCATAAAATAGGACATATTCTTATTAGCCCATGTGTGCATTCAGTCAAATGTTGTCCCCTGTTTACTTTATACAGCTACAGCGTGTTTTGGCAAGAAGCTATAAACACAGGCATAGCCTACAACTGTGGTAGTAAAGGGGTAAAAAAATCGATAGATACATCGGGATATTATTTTTAATGATAGTCAAAACTGTTGGATATTTCGTAATATAATTGTTGCACTAGTTTGCTGTGCCTGCACCAAAATTCCAGAATTTTTCCTTCAACTTTTTCTCTATTTTCTATTTAAATAGGGAGCAAATGTGTTTTCATCACTTATTTTGGAAACGTTTTCTAATGGCTCTCTTGTCCCTCTGCAATATGTTTGGAACATGGAATTGCAATAAATTCACTGTCAAATCATGATACATATCATATAGGCACTGAAGTATTGTGATATCGTTTCGTGAGGTCAGTGGCACGTAGCAGCCCTAGTATGTGGTGGAATGATTAGATTTTGATTAGGTCAAGGAAACATCATAGCCTTGGATGTTATACATTAGCTGGCTTCTTGTGTTTTGTCTGATTGGATCCTTAAGGAGAGTTGTGGCAAGCTCCACAACAACAACTATTCAACCCAATTGGCCTACACAGATATGGGCCTACAATGTGGCATTTCAAGTAATGGTGTTCAAACTGCTTTCAACCTGAATATAACATTCCAGATGGCTGATATACAGTTGAAATCGGAAGTTTACACTTAGTTTGGAGTCATTTAAAACTCGCATTTCAACCACTCTGCAAATTTCTTGTTAAAAAAACTATAGTTTTGGCAAGTCTGTTAGGGCATCTACTTTGTGCATGACACAAGTCATTTTCAATTGTTTACAATTGTTTCACTTATAATTCACTGTATCACAATTCCAGTGGGTCAAAAGTTTACATACACTAAGTTGACTGTGCCCTAAACAGCTTGCAAAATTCCAGAAAATGATGTCATGGCTTTAGAAGCTTCTGATAGGCTCATTAGTGCCTCTTTGCTTGACATCATGGGAAAATCAAAGAAATCAGCCAAGACCCCAGACATTTTTTTATAGACCTCCACAAGTCTGGTTCATCCTTGGGAACAATTTCCAAATGCCTGAAGGTACCCCGTTCATCTGTACAAACAACAGTACGCAAGTATAAACACCATGGGACCACGCAGCCGTCATACCGCTCAGGAAGGAGACACTTTCTGTCTCCTAGAGATGAACGTACTTTGGTGCAAAAAGTGCAAATCAATCCCAGAACAACAGCAAAGGACCGTGTGAAGATGCTGGAGGAAACCAGTACAAATTATCTATATCCACAGTAAAACGAGTCCTATATCGACATAACCTGAAAGGCCGCTCAGCATGGAAGAAGCCACTGCTCCAAAATCGCTATAAAAAAGCCAGACTACGGTTTGCAACTGCATATGGGGACAAAGATTTGTACTTTTTGGAGAAATGTCCTCTGGTTTGATGAAACAGAAACAGAACTGTTTGGCCATAATGACCATTGTTATGTTTGGAGGAAAAATGGGGAGGCTTGCAAGCTGAAGAACAACATCCCAACCGTGAAGCACGGGGGTGGGAGCATCATGTTGTGGGGGGGCTTTGCTGCAGGAGGGACTGGTGCACTTCACAAAATAGATGGCATCATGAGGCAGGACAATTATGTGGATATATTGAAGAAACATCAGTCAGGCATCAGTCAGGAAGATAAAGCTTGGTGGCAAATGGGTCTTCCAAATGGACAATGACCCCAAGCATACTTCCAAAGATGTGGAAAAATGGCTAAGGACAACAAAGTCAAGGTATTGGAGTGACCATCACAATGCCCTGACCTCAATCCTATAGAACATTTGTGGGCAGAACTGAAAAAGTGTGTGCGAGCAAGGAGGTCTATGAACCAGAGTCAGTTACACCAGCTCTGTCAGGAGGAATGGACCAAAATTCGCCCAACTTATTGTAGGAAGCTTGTGGAAGGCTACCTGAAACGTTTGACCCAAGTTAAACAATTGAAAGGCAATGCTACCAAATACTAATTGAGTGTATTTAAACTTCTGACCCACTGAGAATGTGATAAAAGAAGTAAAAGCTGAAATAAATCATTCTCTTCTATTATTCTGACATTTCACATTCTAAATATAAAGTGGGGATCCTAACTGAACTAAAACTGGTAATTTTTACGAGGATTAAATGTCAGGAATTGTGAAACAGAGTTCAAATGTACTTGGCTAAGGTGTATGTAAACTTCCGACTTCAACTGTATGTCCTCGTTATGGTATCACACATTTTATACTTTCGATTATAAACATTCCTTGCAGTTGATCTCCCCCAGTGGCAAATGGCTCCATCTTGAAAAATACATTATTTTGAATGGGAGCTCAGATTATTGGAGTGATTCAAATATTTTCTCTCTGGGCAAGCTCTTAGCCCTGTTTCTGCTTTGAAGTTATTACTGTAATTGTCCCAGCTAACTTCTATTTCCAACGTTTCGACATGTGTAGCTGTTGCTTGCTAATTGTAATGGGCCCAGAGCCTGTCGAGGCTAAGTGACAGTTTGTCTCCAAATACTGAGTACAGTGCAGCCATTTTGCTGAGGGAGGGATGGTGCTTGTGTGATGTTTATTTATTTTTTATTTTACCTTTTTATTTAACCAGGTAGGCAAGTTGAGAACAAGTTCTCATTTACAATTGCGACCTGGCCAAGATAAAGCAAAGCAGTTCGACAGATACAACAGCACAATAGTCAATAATACAGTATAAACAAGTCTATATACAATGTGAGCAAATGAGGTGAGAACGGAGGTAAAGGCAAAAAAGGCCATGGTGGCAAAGTAAATACAATATAGCAAGTAAAACACTGGAATGGTAGTTTTGCAATGGAAGAATGTGCACAGTAGAAATAAAAATAATGGGGTGCAAAGGAGCAAAATAAATAAATTAATTAAATACAGTTGGGAAAGAGGTAGTTGTTTGGGCTAAATTATAGGTGGGCTATGTACAGGTGCAGTAATCTGTGAGCTGCTCTGACAGTTGGTGCTTAAAGCTAGTGAGGGAGAAGTGTTTCCAGTTTCAGAGATTTTTGTAGTTCGTTACAGTCATTGGCAGAGGAGAACTGGAAGGAGAGGCGGCCAAAGAAAGAATTGGTTTTGGGGGTGACTAGAGAGATATACCTGCTGGAGCGTGTGCTACAGGTGGGAGATGCTATGGTGACCAGCGAGCTGAGATGAGGGGCGACTTTACCTAGCAGGGTCTTGTAGATGACATGGAGCCAGTGGGTTTGGCGACGAGTATGAAGCGAGGGCCAGCCAACGAGAGCGTACAGGTCGCAATGGTGGGTAGTATATGGGGCTTTGGTGACAAAACAGATTGCACTGTGATAGACTGCATCCAATTTGTTGAGTAGGGTATTGGAGGCTATTTTGTAAATGACATCGCCAAAGTCGAGGATTGGTAGGATGGTCAGTTTTACAAGGGTATGTTTGGCAGCATGAGTGAAGGATGCTTTGTTGCGAAATAGGAAGCCAGTTCTAGATTTAACTTTGGATTGGAGATGTTTGATATGGGTCTGGAAGGAGAGTTTACAGTCTAACCAGACACCTAAGTATTTGTAGTTGTCCACGTATTCTAAGTCAGAGCCGTCCAGAGTAGTGATGTTGGACAGGCGGGTAGGTGCAGGTAGCGATCGGTTGAAGAGCATGCATTTAGTTTTACTTGTATTTAAGAGCAATTGGAGGCCACGGAAGGAGAGTTGTATGGCATTGAAGCTTGCCTGGAGGGTTGTTAACAGTGTCCAAAGAAGGGCCGGAAGTATACAGAATGGTGTCGTCTGCGTAGAGGTGGATCAGAGACTCACCAGCAGCAAGAGCGACCTCATTGATGTATACAGAGAAGAGAGTCGGTCCAAGAATTGAACCCTGTGGCACCCCCATAGAGACTGCCAGAGGTCCGGACAGCAGACCCTCCGATTTGACACACTGAACTCTATCAGAGAAGTAGTTGGTGAACCAGGCGAGGCAATCATTTGAGAAACCAAGGCTGTCGAGTCTGCCGATGAGGATGTGGTGATTGACAGAGTCGAAAGCCTTGGCCAGATCAATGAATACGGCTGCACAGTAATGTTTCTTATCGATGGCGGTTAAGATATCGTTTAGGACCTTGAGCGTGGCGGAGGTGCACCCATGACCACCTCTGAAACCAGATTGCATAGCAGAGAAGCTATGGTGAGATTCGAAATGGTCGGTAATCTGTTTGTTGACTTGGCTTTCGAAGACCTTAGAAAGGCATGGTAGGATAGATATAGGTCTGTAGCAGTTTGGGTCAAGAGTGTCCCCCCCTTTGAAGAGGGGGATGACCGCAGCTGCTTTCCAATCTTTGGGAATCTCAGACGACACGAAAGAGAGGTTGAACAGGCTAGTAATAGGGGTGGCAACAATTTCGGCAGATAATTTTAGAAAGGGTCCAGATTGTCTAGCCCGGCTGATTTGTAGGGGTCCAGATTTTGCAGCTCTTTCAGAACATCAGCTGAATGGATTTGGGAGAAGGAGAAATGGGGAGGGCTTGGGCGAGTTGCTGTTGGGGGTGCAGTGCTGTTGACCGGGGTAGGAGTAGCCAGGTGGAAAGCATGGCCAGCCGTAGAAAAATGCTTATTGAAATTCTCAATTATGGTGGATTTATCAGTGGTGACAGTGTTTCCTATCTTCAGTGCAGTGGGCAGCTGGGAGGAGGTGTTCTTATTCTCCATGGACTTTACAGTGTCCCAGAACTTTTTGAGTTAGTGTTGCAGGAAGCAAATTTCTGCTTGAAAAAGCTAGCCTTGGCTTTTCTAACTGCCTGTGTATAATGGTTTCTAGCTTCCCTGAACAGCTGCATATCACGGGGCTGTTCGATGCTAATGCAGAACGCCATAGGATGTTTTTGTGTTGGTTAAGGGCAGTCAGGTCTGGGGAGAACCAAGGGCTATATCTGTTCCTGGTTCTAAATTTCTTGAATGGGGCATGTTTATTTAAGATGGTTAGGAAGGCATTTAAAAAAAATATCCAGGCATTCTCTACTGACGGGATGAGATCAATATCCTTCCAGGATACCCCAGCCAGGTCGATTAGAAAGGCCTGCTCGCTGAAGTGTTTCAGGGAGCGTTTTACAGTGATGAGTGGAGGTCGTTTGACCGCTGACCCATTACGGATGCAGGCAATGAGGCAGTGATCGCTGAGATCTTGGTTGAAGACAGCAGAGGTGTATTTAGAGGGGAAGTTGGTTAGGATGATATCTATGAGGGTGCCCGTGTTTAAGGCTTTGGGGAGGTACCTGGTAGGTTCATTGATAATTTGTGTGAGATTGAGGGCATCAAGTTTAGATTGTAGGATGGCTGGGGTGTTAAGCATGTTCCAGTTTAGGTCGCCTAGCAGCACGAACTCTGAAGATAGATGGGGGGCAATCAGTTCACATATGGTGTCCAGAGCACAGCTGGGGGCAGAGGGTGGTCTATAGCAGGCGGCAACAGTGAGAGACTTGTATTTAGAGAGGTGGATTTTTAAAAGTAGAAGTTCAAATTGTTTGGGTACAGACCTGGATAGTAGGACAGAACTCTGCAGGCTATCTTTGCAGTAGATTGCAACACCGCCCCCTTTGGCAGTTCTATCCTGTCTGAAAATGTTGTAGTTTGGAATGAAAATGTCTGAATTTTTGGTGGTCTTCCTAAGCCAGGATTCAGACACAGCTAGAACATCTGGGTTGGCAGAGTGTGCTAAAGCAGTGAATAGAACAAACAAATGTGATTATGCTAATGTAAACAGTCATTGATCATTAGGTGTTAGGAAGTGACACATGGGATGAAAGTTAATGCAGCACTCTTGCTGATTTCTTGAACACAACTGCTAGTGGTCATGAATCATTGTCTTGTGTGTGTCATTTTCACCTTCAGTGAGATTAAAGGACTTTTTCCTCATCTTGTGTACAGTGCAGCAAACAAATACTGTCTGCTTAGCGTAACATATGATTACTATGTCAGTTGTTTTTATGTTTAATTGATTCATAAGCATTTTGATGCACATGCAATAACTCTGTAGGCGACCAATAACATTTAATTGGATCCTATTCCTACCAGATTCTTTCGCCCATATGGAGCAGCACTGTTTATTGTGTTGTCTGAGTGAGCGTTGTCTTTTATGCTATTTCATCAGACTTTGAACCACCGTTTAGTCAAACGGTAGCAGCTGGGGGCCAGTGGGTTCAACTCTCCATCACTACTGAAGAGCAGATGGGAAAAATCTTTTCATTTTGATTTCCCATTTTATGATTAAAGTGGTGCTTGACAAAGGTAAGGTTAATGTGCTCTCTTAAATCAAATCAAATCAAATCAAATTTTATTTGTCACATACACATGGTTAGCAGATGTTAATGCGAGTGTAGCGAAATGCTTGTGCTTCTAGTTCCGACAATGCAGTAATAACGAGCAAGTAATCTAACTAACAATTCCAAAAAAAAACTTGTCTTATACACAGTGTAAGGGGATAAAGAATATGTACATAAGGATATATGAATGAGTGATGGTACAGAGCAGCATAGGCAAGATACAGTAGATGATATCACAATATACATATGAGATAAGTATGTAAACCAAGTGGCATAGTTAATATCAACGTATGCATATGAGATGAACAATGTAGGGTAAGTAACATTATATAAGGTAGCATTGTTTAAAGTGGCTAGTGATATATTTACATAATTTCCCATCAATTCCCATGATTAAAGTGGCTGGAGTAGAGTCAGTGTCATTGACAGTGTGTTGGCAGTAGCCACTCAATGTTAGTGGTGGCTGTTTAACAGTCTGATGGCCTTGAGATAGAAGCTGTTTTTCAGTCTCTCGGTCCCAGCTTTGATGCACCTGTACTGACCTCGCCTTCTGGATGACAGCGGGGTGAACAGGCAGTGGCTCGGGTGGTTGATGTCCTTGATGATCTTTATGGCCTTCCTGTAGCATCGGGTGGTGTAGGTGTCCTGGAGGGCAGGTAGTTTGCCCCCGGTGATGCGTTGTGCAGACCTCACTACCCTCTGGAAGCCTTACGGTTGAGGGCGGTGCAGTTGCCATACCAGGCGGTGATACAGCCCGCCAGGATGCTCTCGATTGTGCATCTGTAGAAGTTTGTGAGTGCTTTTGGTGATTCACCTCCTGAGGTTGAAGAGGCGCTGCTGCGCCTTCCTCACGATGCTGTCTGTGTGAGTGGACCAATTCAGTTTGTCTGTGATGTGTATGCCGAGGAACTTAAAACTTGCTACCCTCTCCACTACTGTTCCATCGATGTGGATGGGGGGTGTTCCCTCTGCTGTTTCCTGAAGTCCACAATCATCTCCTTAGTTTTGTTGACGTTGAGTGTGAGGTTATTTTCCTGACACCACACTCCGAGGGCCCTCACCTCCTCCCTGTAGGCCGTCTCGTCGTTGTTGGTAATCAAGCCTACCACTGTTGTGTCGTCCGTTGTGTCGTCTATAGTACTTAGAGAGCTAAAGTACTATAATCCTTTATTACTCACCTGCAACGGCACAAAATACAAGATTTGTTTGTGTCACAGGCTGCCTTGTTCCTGACAAAGGCTTTGTGACACTGGCTTCTGCATCTGCATGACTCACGCTAAACACCTCTCCCCTCTGGAGCCCTCATTCACTCATTGATCCCAAGTATGTTGGCAGCAGGGTAGCATGGCAAAAGCTAGTGAATGGCAACAATGACCTTCTCCTATATGACCCAATCTCCCCTAGAGTATTTTAAAAGGCTACTCCAAGTATTCATTTCATATAGGTTAGCCTCAGGAGTTTTTTCTTTCTCTCCACCTATGCCCTGTAAGTACCAGCTGTGAAATACCTCCAGTTATAGCCTATAGCATAGCATAATGTTGGAGCTGCCCGAGCAGTGACTCTTCCACATTTAGATGGCCTACTAGAATACATCCCTGCCTGGAGGTTATGTTCCAGAAATAATCGTTAATTTCTGTTTTCAGTACAGACTTGGTAACTAATCTGACGTTGAACATTGTCAGAGCAATACATTTGTGCTCAATGGTTATTCAAATATAAATCATTTTATTTGTCACATGCGCCGAATACAACAAGTGTAGACCTTACAGTGAAATTCTTACATACAAGCCCTTAACCAACAGGGCAGTTCAAGAAGAAGTAAGAAAATATTTTCCAACTAAAGTAAAAATTAAGTAACTCAAGAATGAGGCTATATACATTGGGTACCGGTACTGACTCGATGTGTGGGGTTACAGGTTAGTTGAGGTAATTTGTACATGTAGGTAGTGGTGAAGTGACTATGCATAGATAATAGACAGCGAGTAGCAGGTTATTCATCAATGTTCTTCAAATTTTTTTGTTTGCCGACGTTTACTAACACCTGCCATTTTCAACTGGTGTACACTTCAGCTTAAGACATGTAGCTAGCTAGCTAAACAAGAAACCTAGCTAGATAGACAATGTGTAAGATCACACACACGTAACGTTAGCTAACGAGCCAGCCAGCTGATGTTAGCTAGTTAAACAACAATGAACATAGTGCCAAATCATGTCATTAATACCCTGCATGAATCTGCTGGGATCTAACCAACCGGTTCTGGGATACAAATAATAATGTCATACCTGTAACGTTAGCTAGTGAGCCAGCCAGCTAATGTTAGCTAGCTAGCAGTACACTTTAGCTTGAAATTAAATAACTTTCTGTTAAAATTTGAAATGTGTAATGTCTGAAAGTCTAGCGTTAACTACCTAACTTACCCATATACATCAATGCATGATGGACGCATCTCCCTGTCACGGATGCCATGCTACTGTTGCCCTTAGTTTGAAGATGTCATCTGGAGACAGGTGTTTTCTCCGTCTCTTTAGCTATCATACTCTAATTACATTGATTTCAAAACTTATCCTCCAGAAAGTGGAGAGCAACACTTATGCAGCTACACTACACAATACATTTTTTTTTTTTAAATAAGTTGCATTCGACAGGATTACCAACAGACTGACGAGCTCAAATAGACAGAAGCCTTCTATATGGCATACCAATCCGAACTCCTCTCTCTGCATGTCTAGCCCACTCGTTATTTCAGCCAGTCATGGCTAGTGCGAAGGTTGCTGTCGCTTTCTGTGGCTTAACCAACAAGGCTCGTAATTAAAATATTTTATTTGTATTTACAGATGGCATACAAGTTTGTTATTAAGGTGCATGAAAGTATGTTCTAGAGGGCAAAAAATACTAATTTACATTTTTTTATGGCTCTCCTGTGAAGTCGTGACTTGCGACTTACTCCTACTTTCCTGAAACGGGTCACATGTATAAGGAAATCAATACATTTAAATACATTTATTAGGCATAGGCCCACCCACTTGGGAGCCAGGCCCAGCCAATCAGAATTTGTTTTTCCCCACAAAAGGGCTTTATTACAGACAGAAATACTCCTCAGTTTCATCAGCATGATCTCACAAGATCCCACAGGTGAGGAAGCCGGATGTTGCGATTTATATTGTTGTTCAGTATATTTCACATGGAATTAAAAGCCAGTCGCCAATCAGTACTGTTAGTCTTTTTCAGAATCCTTTATTCTCCCTGCCTTCCAGTTTGATGTTATTTATGTTGGAGTGACCTTAGTCTTCAGAGCACATTTGTATCAAAATGGTCAGAGCGGCATGAAAGCACAGCAGGCTGCAGGTCAAGGACCTCTCTTTGGGCCAGGCTGTCTGGATCAGTGGGTCGGAGACAGACAGAAAGAGGGCTGGAAAATGATGACTAATCCTGGAAGGTATCGAGCGTGAGCAGGTGCGCAGACAATAGGGGCCGGTGGGCACGGTGGCTTTCTTCCTGAGCTACCAGGTCCCCCTGGGTCTGAGAGCGCGACGGCTTGTCTGGGCTGAGGCTTGTCTGGGCTGAGGCTTGTCTGGGCTGAGGCTTGTCTGGGCTGAGGCTTGTCTGGGCTGAGGCTTGTCTGGGCTGAGGCTTGTCTGGGCTGAGGTCTGGGCTCTGTCTGGCTTGTCTGGGCTGAGGCTTGTCTGGGCTGAGGCTTGTCTGGGCTGTCTGGGCTGAGGCTTGTCTGGGCTGAGGCTTGTCTGGGCTGAGGCTTGTCTGGGCTGAGGTGTGTGTGTGTGTGTGTGTGTGTGTGTGGAGAAATGCAGCCCCTGTCCCATGAATAGAGGAGCCAAATCAGAGAAGATGCGCACACACAAATACTTCCTGTTGGGCACTGGGTGCATCTTCCACAATAGGGCAGATGAAGTAAGGAGGAGAATGTGGGATTTGTTTTTAGTTTCTCATCTGTTCCCACTCCCCTCTTAGCTGGCCTTGTTGGCTGGATGACTGAACATGAAAGGGAAGGGTAGGATATTTAACCTTGCCCTTTCGTGCTCTTTGCGGAAGAGAACATGGTTGTCTTAATTGCAGCCCCCTTTTATTTCAGTGGGTTTGTCTGTCTCCAGACAGTTATGTTTCTTTTGATGAAACAACCGAGAAAATAGTGTCAACGTATTTCCCCCAGCATCACCCATATCATAAATCTCTCAATAGAACAAGTGCGGGTTCCGATTGAACTGAACCTTGCTTGGATTATCAGACTACGCAAGACCAGTAGTAAGGTAGACCAAGGTAACTACAGGCCTGTATCTATTCTGGGAGTCCTTTCTGAAGTCCTGGGGTCTAAATTAATAAACGTTATGTAAATTTCACACAATTTCCATTTCTGAAATCTGTTTATGTACAAAATATAGAGATTTATGAACTTGGCGCACGCCATACATACATGTTTCCCATTATAAATTTGACCGGTCTGTCATAAAACTGCGTGCATTAGCGAGTATTTTAAATCCACCATTCACCTTTTATGGTGACAATAACGGCCTTTACTTGCTGTATAATTTGGAACTGTTGTCATTAGGCCACGGCATGCAAAATACCATGTTGTTTAATATTTCGTTTTATCAATAGATTATTGGGTTTCAATGAGTATGTTTACATTGTCGTGGTAATTTCCTGTATTACTAAACATTGAGAGAGCAAACCACACACAAGTCAGAGTTATATTATAAAGACCATCTTTAATTATATGAGCTTCACCATAGCCCTTTTTGACTCTCAGATCAATTCAGTGTCTATAAATGAATTCTCAGAGTGCTTACAAAACAATTCTTAGTATCATTTATAGCCAAGACACACCCCTCTCATGACAAATAACAGATCTTAGGAACATTACAAAGGGCCTTTTACTTGAAAGAGGAGTATCCCATCCAGATAGCATTAGCTATAAATTACCGTTCAGTTTGGTCTCTTTAGATGAGATTCTAATCTCGTTCTTGGTACCACTTAGGACCAAAACATTACCTCATCCAATGGCATATGTCAATTCTAGATACTCCCATCTCAAATATAACCCTCCTGGACAAGCTCACGGAGAGGAGTGAGCCTCTAGGTCAAGATCAGGGCAGCCTCAGAGGGGACATACAATAGTTAGACACATTCCCATAAGAAGACAAGCCTCCATTCTGTCCTCCTCCCCTTCTTATATTCTTCATAGCATCACATGGTTTAACAGATACATTGACATACAAACCTGACCTCTCCCCTCTCTGGGCCCCAAGTGACTAAGCCCGAGCTGAGAAGGGATAACTGCAACTGCCAACAGTATAGTCCAAAAGAAGACATTCTAATGACAAGAATAAGATAAAACATATTATTTATCTATGTTACCTAACTATTTCTGATTCAGCCATGACGACATGCACACTAATACTTTTCTGAGCAATCTTTCAAATTATTAGGATGTGTAATCGCCTTGGTTGGTGTTCCAGCTGTGTGTTTGATCTGCGTAATGCCAAGAGTGTGCAAAGCTGTCATCAAGGCAAAGGGTGGCTACCTTTTTTAAGAATCTCAAATATATTTTTATTTAACACTTTAAAAAAAAGTTACTTCATGATTCCATATGTGTTATTTCATAGTTTTAATGTCTTCACAATTATTCTACAATGTAGAAAATAGTAAAAATAAAGAAAAATCCTTGAATGAGTAGGTGTGTCCAAACTTTTGAAAGGTACTGTATATTTTAAGAATTCCATTTTTGTTTATCTTAGAATAAAAACCTTTTGAAACAGTTTTAGTAAGTTATAAGCTACGGTCCAGTTGCAGCTTTTTCTGACAAAGGCGAAACAGTTTTTTTTTCTCTTTTTTTCGAGTGTGTGCGTGTGACAAAGGATGAGCAATTCTTATTAAACAAACACTCAAATAGGCAACGGAAGCAGGAACAGCATAGGGCTGAGTGACTCACTCATTCCTGGCTTTCGTTCAAAATAAGTTATATTATAATGCAGAGTTAAAGACAAATTATTTCTGATTGTCGTTAGCATGCATTCTCTCCTCGCTACAGCTAATTTTGTTTTAAATTATGTAGATTATAATAAATTTATGTTTGTAGGAGTTGATGTGTTTTTTGCTAGGGCAAATCTGGTCTCTGATATTGAGTGAAGTGTACAACATTAGAGTACTTAAGCATCGAATACATTGCAAGTTTTCCTTTTTCGGGTTATTAGGCTACACTTTACAGTAGGACTCAACTCTGACTGCAGCACCTATCTGTAGTCTAAATTGTGGCACATGTTTTTTCTCACACCTAGCCAACCTATTAGACTGTCCTTTTGGAAGTTAATGGAGGTGTGAATGTTTGTCAGTCTCTCCTATCGCACGAGTCCTGCTTCAGGCAACAACAAAAATCAGTTGGCAGGTGGTCCCGGAGTTGAGTAAATACAGTGGCGCAATTACACCTGAATGTGGACTGACGATTTTCGAAAATAGGATACTTGTGCCTTACAGCCCGTTACATAAACGAAGAGTGGCTGTTCTACAGTGCAGCTCAAACTGCAGAAAACATAAGGCCAGCTATTGTGAAAGAATACTTGTGGATCTGGTTGATTTTTCACTTCAAGAGCCCTACTGTCCACCTGGTAATTGTGTGGTTTCAAAGGATATAGCGTCACCTTGAGATGGATGTGTGGTTTCAGAGAGAAGTCCGCTGCGAGCCTGCGACCAGGCACGGTGGATGACATCCTTTTCCTGCACAGCAATTTGAAGAAATCCAGTGATGAATGGACTGTTTTTGGAGTTGTTATAGTATATTTATTTGTCTAATGTTAGACTCTTTAAAGCAATTTGAGTTGTCAGTGTGCTGCATTGCATTGTGGAAAGATAATATATATATATTTTCTTAATTCATGGCATGGTTTCTTTTTAGCCAAATGATGAAAAGACATGCAGACCATTTAATTAATGCAGGAAAAGAGAAATAATAGCCTACTGTCTGTAGTCGTAAAAACAATTATGCTAAATAAATTGATATTATTTTGTTGGGTATTGGATCGGATCTCGGAACTCATTAAGAGATGGATTCGATCTTCAATATAATAATTCAGAAGGTTAAACCCATAGGTTTTTAGGTTGTGTGGTGGAGAGTGATGCGGGCACTGGAGATGTTAGGTCTGGGCAGGTGGGGTGTTTTTTTTTGTCTAAAAAGACTAAAAATCTTACAGAAAAATTTAAGGAAAAATGACAAGCTTGCAACACGCATCTGATTTATTAATTATGAATAGGATTTATTTGATTTTGTTAACATTCATTGTAACCACAATGTCACAAATAATTGAACACATACACCATGAGCAGATGAAGTTGTTCAACATTTTTTTTTTTTAAATTGCATTTTTTTTTTTACCCCTTTTCTCCCCAATTTCGATCTCGTCTCAACGCTGCAACTCCCCAACAGGCTCAGGAGGCGAAGGTCGAGTCATGCGTCCTCTGAAAATATACATGGCCAGCAAAACCGCACATCTTCACAAAACATATTTCAACCCTGCAAGCGCGACACAAAACGCATGCCGTACCTTTGTCAAGCTTCTTCTGTTGGCACTCCAATATGTCCTATAAACATCAGATATGGTCCATTTTGTTCGATTAATTCCGTCGATATATATCCAAAATGTCCATTTATTTGGCGCGTTTATCCAGAAAAACACTGGTTCCAACTTGCGCAACGTGATTACAAAATATCTCAAAAGTTACCTGTAAACTTTGCCAAAACATTTCAAACTACTGCGTTTTGAACCGGGCTACTTCTTCATTACACAAAGGAAAAACCTCAACCAATTTCTAAAGACTGGTGACATCCAGTGGAAGCGGTAGGAACTGCAAGAAGGTCCCTTAGAAATCTCGATTCCCAATAAACTCATTGAAAAGCGGGTGACCTCAAAATAAATATCTGAATGGTTTTTCCTCAGGGTTTCGCCTGCAATATAAGTTCTGCTATTCTCACAGACATTTTCACAAACAGTTTTAGAATCTTCAGAGTGTTTTCTATCCAAATCTACTAATAATATGAATATCTTATCTTCTGTGGATGAGTAGCAGGCAGTTGAATTTGGGCATGCATTTCATCCGGACGTGAAAATACTGCCCCCTGTCTCCAAGAAGTTAAGCAAAATGCATCGGGAGAGGAAGGCAATGTTGGTAGTTTCCGGTTTATCGTCCCAGCTCTAGTACAGTACACAGTTGTTGCGCGGTATACTGGTACCATGGTAATATCACAATACCGAAACGTCATACGGATACCAACATTTTAGAATACCGTAGTACAGTTTCATATGATTCTGACATTTTCATCCCTACTGCTCTAAAGAACCTGCTGGTACCTGTTATAAAATGTTTTTTGTCAGTTTGTTTATAAATTATGTTGAATTGAAGCAACAGCTACTAGTCTCTTGTATGCACAGGTACAATATCCACTTAACTTTTATACTCGCATCAGGTGTAGCAGCTGTAATCAGCCAGCCGCATCCCCTACCAGCCCTCACTCACCTGCTCTTCATGCGCGTCTATTCCTCATCAGTTAAAAAGTATATATATATTTTAGCTGGGATGTAGAACCAGATGCTGATGAGTCTTCTGTAGGTAGGTTTGTACATTGGAGCAGCCCGTAAAGCGAGCTATGTTGATGTATTGTATCATTGCATCACCTGTTGTAACCAAGAGCACAGACCATTCTGAGTAGACTTTGAGTTCACTGTCATGCAGCCTCGGTGTCGGATAGGGAAAGTGGAGCGCCACTTCGCGACAGCCCTGCTTGCAGCTTTACAGTAAAGACAACGACTTCTCTAGTCTATATGGTTAAAAACATATGACCCATATTACCAAATGTTTTTTAAATTTCTTTTGGGAGTAGCGCGCATTTTACTCTGAACAAAAATATAATCGCAACATGCAACAATTTCAGATTTGACTGAGTTACAGTTCATATAAGGAAATCAGTCAATTGAAATAAATAAATGGTCCCTAATCTATGGTTCTCACATGACTGGGCAGGGTTACAGCCATGGGTGGGCCTTGGAGGGCATAGGCCTACCCACTTGGGGAGCCAGACCCAGTCTGGTTGTCTGTGGTTGTGAGGCCAGTTGGACGTACTGCCAAGTTCTCTAAAACTATGTTGGAGGCAGCTTATGGTTGAGAAATGAACCTTCAATTATCTGGCGATAGCTCTGTTGGACAAACCTGCAGTCAGCATGCCAATTCTGTTTGGTGCTAACGTTTTAAGTTGGGACTAGTGTGTGTGTGTGTATGCATGTTTGAGAGCGACTCTGTGTTAACTGAAGCATAAAGAAGGTTTCATGCAGTGTTTTCCTCTTACTGACACAATGACATGCATGTCATTATGCATGTACAGTGCATTCGGAAAGAATTCAGACCCCTTATCTTTTTCCACATTTTGCAACGTTACAGCCTTATCCTAAAATGGATTAAATTGTTTGTTTTTTCTCATCAATTTACACACAATACCCCATAATGACAAAGCAAAACACATTTTTAGAAATGTTTGCAAATGTATTATACATTTTTCTTTAAATATCACATTTGCATAAGTATTCAGACCCTTTACTCTGTACTTTGTTGAAGCCCCTTTGGCAGTGATTACAGCCTTGAGTCTTCTTGGGTATGACGCTACAAGCTTGGCACATCTATATTTGGAGCTCTGTCAAGTTGGATGCGGAGCGTTGCTGCACAAACATTTTTTAGGTCTTTCCAGAGATGTTCAAGTCCGGGCTCTGGCTTGGCCACTCAAGGACATTCTGAGACTTGTCCCGAAGCCACTCCTGCGTTGTCTTGGCTGTGTGCTTAAGGTCGTTGTCCTGTTTTGAAGGTGAACCTTCACCCCAGTCTGAGGTCCTGAGCACTCTGGAGCAGGTTTTCATCAAGGATCTCTGTACTTTTCTCCGTTCCTCTTTCCCTCTGTCCTTACTAGTCTCCCAGTCCCTGCTGCTGAAAATCATCCCCACAGCATGATGCTGCCACCATGCTTCAACGTAGGCATGGTGCCAGGTTTCCTCCAGGCGTGAGCTTGGCATACAGGCCAGAGTTCAATCTTCAAATCAAATGTATTTGTCACATACCCAATCTTGGTTTCATTAGACCAGAGAATATTATTTGTCATGGTCTGAGTCCTTCAGGTGCCTTTTGGTTTACTCCAAGTAGGCGGTCATGTGCCTTTTTACTGAGGTGCTTCCTTCTGGCCACTCTACCATAAAGGCCTGATTGGTGGAGTGCTGCAGAGATGGCTGTCCTTCTTGAAGGTTCTCCCATCTCCACAGAGGAACTCTGGCGCTCTGTCAGAGTGACCATAGGGTTCTTGGTCACCTCCCTGACCAAGGACCTTCTCCCCCTATTGCTCAGTTTTGCCAGGTGCCAGCTATAGGAAGAGTCTTGGTGGTTCCAAACTTCTTCCATTTATGAATGATGGAGGCCACTGTGTTCTCGGGGACCTTCAATATTGCAGAAATGTTTTCGTGCCATTCCCAAGATCTGTGCCTCGACACAATCCTGTCTCGGCGCTCTACGGACAATTCCTTAGACCTCGTAGCTTTGTTTTTGCTCTGACATGCACTGTCAACTGTGGGACCGTATAGCCTTTCCAAACCATGTCCAATCAATTGAATTTAGCACAGGAGGACTTGAGGATGAACAATTGAAACAAGATGCACCTGAGCTCAATTTCAAGTCTCATAGCAAAGGTTCTGAGTACTTATGCAAATAAGGTGTTTCTTATTTTAACATTTGCAAACATTTCTAAACACCTGTTTTCAGTTTGTCATTATGGGGTATTGTGTGTAGATTGAGTTTTCTTTCTTTATTTAATCCATTTTCGAATAAGGCACTATAATTTACTGTGCTGGACTGTACTCTATTTTGCTGTACTTTGTTGTCCAAACTTGTAAAACAGACGTCTGATTGGTACAGATTTGGTCTGGACCAACCAAATGTAGTATTTTTGTGGGGCAGAACTCACTTGAAATGAGCAATCCCGTGTCCGGGATCGTAATTATAGCCTCAAGCTCATTAGCATAACGCAACGTTAACTATTCATGAAAATCGCAAATGAAATGAAATAAATATATTGTCTCTCAAGCTTAGCCTTTTGTTACAACACTGTCATCTCAGATTTTCAAAATATGCTTTTCAACCATAGCTAAACAAGCATTTGTGTAAGAGTATTGATAGCTAGCATAGCATTAAGCCTAGCATTCAGCAGGCAACATTTTCACAATTAACTCCATAATATCGACAGAAACATGGCAAACGTTGTTTAGAATCAATCCTCAAGGTGTTTTTCACATATCTATTCGATGATATATCATTCGTGGAAGTTTGGTTTCTCCTGTGAACCACATGGAAAAACTCATGCAGCTTGAGATTACGCAATAATTTCGACGGGACACCAAGCGGACACCTGGTAAATGTAGTCTCTTATGGTCAATCTTCCAATGATATGCCTACAAATACGTCACAATGCTGCAGACACCTTGGGGAAACGACAGAAAGTGTAGGCTCATTCCTTGCGCATTTACAGCCATATAAGGAGACATTGGAACAAAGCGCATTCAAAATCTGGGGCATTTCCTGTTTGAAATTTCACCTTGGTTTCGCCTGTAGCATCAGTTCTGTGGCACTCATAGATAATATCTTTGCAGATTTGGAAACGTCAGAGTGTTTTCTTTCCAAAGCTGTCAATTGTATGCATAGTCGAGCATCTTTTTGTGACAAAATATTTTGTTTAAAACGGGAACGTTTTTCATCCCAAAATTTGAATAGCGCCCCCTAATGCATAACTGGTTAAAATAATACCCCAGTGTGTAGAACAATACCCAAATATGCAAAGGAGGATTGTGCATATTTATACCTATTACATCACCATGAAGAGAATTACATTCATATCCATAATTATGCATTTCTGTGTAGTACAGAACAGGAATCCATGATGAAATTCCTTTTAACGCAATTCCGTTACCGGGTGGAAGTCCACTTCACTTACTGTAGTTCAATAATCAATTATTTCTGCAGACATTGACTTTTAATTCAGAGCAGATATTCTACAGAATTTCAGGAATGTGGACACAACATGGACACACCATTTCTATGTGTTTTTTGTTGTTGTTTAACTAACTTTACTTCTGCCCAGTTCTTTCAGTAAATGTGTTTTTGTACATTTTTAAAAGTAATCCTTGTGCATAGAGTTGTATGGTTTGTTAAATGTTGAAATCAAGGATTTTTGTTTTGCATACATTTTATGTGAGAGTCTGCGCAATTCCATTGCTGCGTAATTGCCTGTAGACCCGAATCTGGCCTCTGAAGTTGTTGAATGATTACAGTCAAGTGGTAGGCAAGTCTAAAAGCCAATTTATGTGATCGGCGGCCTCATATGGACTGTGTGTGACACAAGCAGAGCCTTTTAAATGTAACTGTCACTATTTGTGTGATCCTCCTCACTTTAGATGCTCCATTGAACAGCAAAAATGAACCCCTTACAGGCAAGTTTGGCTGTATTTGTACACAGCAGCTCTTTTTGCCAGTCTGCTGATGATGTTCTAGAGATGGATACTAAATTCACCCAGACAGGCCTATCAGCTCTGCAGATGTTACACTGGCCACAGTCACGACTGTTTGAACTACGCTAGAAGACAATGCATTGACCTAGTTTCTGCATAATTGAATCATAGATTTAACCGAGGGGCATATTACCATAATAGCCTAGTAGCCTATATTTAGACATATAAACACATTACATTATTATTATTATACACATGTTTAATTGTTGTCCATGATCTTGCACACACATTATTTTCTTTAAAACATGCCCCTGTCTGGTGCTGGTGTGTTCTGCTGAAGTGTAGTGCAAAGGCCTGATCTAGATTTTAGAGAGCTGTTTAGTAGGCTTGGGTGGTATACTGTATACCAGGGTATTTGAAAATAGCCACTGGATGTTTTTTTTAATACTGTTAACTATTTCTTTGGCTTTTTTATTTTTATCAATTTGAATATTTGTAGCTACTTTTTCAGTAAATAGTAAATTCTGCTCTCACACAAGGGGCTCCTGAGTGGTGCAGCGGTCTTACAGCACTGCATCTCAGTGCTAGAGGAGTCACTACAGTCCCTGGTTCGAATCCAGGCGGTGTCACATCTGTGATTGGGAGTCCCACAGTGTTGTCTGGGTCTGGCCAGGGTAGGCAGTCATTGTATAAAATCATTTGTTCTTAACTGACTTGCCTAGTTAAATAAAGGTTTACATTTTTGGGGGTTTGCTATTTTAGTACTAAGTTCGCTGTCTATCTAGGTGGTTAGCTTCTTCCAAAATCAAGCATTCGCTTGGTAACAGTAGAGCATCCCCTTCTGGATCAAGAGCCTTGCTGTTTAATATTTGTGTGTGCAGCAGACTGTGAGTAGCAATTTTGAGTTACTTGTATGACTTTATAAGCTGGAATGTCGTCTGTTCTGAAAATAGTTTAGGTCAGACTGAAATGTTTGCTATGTGCTCGTTAGCATTTAGTTAGCATTCTCAATGGGATTTTACATGTACTTGTTAGCATTATTAACCTTCGGATTACAGAGGCTGTGTGGTTAGAAAATAGTGTTCAGTGGCGGTATTACTGAATATCCTGGTATGACAATCTGGATACCGCCCAAGCCTACTGTTTAGTTTGCACTGAAGCTGAGGAGACAGGCAGACAGACTAGGTTTTCCAGCGCTGCGTGTGATTTTATTAATTAATGTCAGTCGACGTGGGTAACTTCCAGCTTTGACGTCACTAACCTTTTCCCACAGCGGGGGACCTCGGCCTGCTGTGCAGTACAACCATGTGCTCTTATAACTGAACTGCCTGATTTTAGCAGCAGCAGCACATTAAGGCCCCTCCCCTCTCCGCCAGCTCTTTTCTAATTGGGCTGCTTTGGGTGGTGGCTGGACGTGGCGGTTCTCTATTGGGGTGGCGGGTTTCCTCTGTGTTTGTTGCAATGTGACAGAGATTCACCGCTGTGGTTAGATGGGAGGCTTCCTGTGGCACTCACTCTTACCTGGTGTCTCTCCTCTGCTTCCTGAAGGGTGGCTAAGGAAACGAGGCTTGTGGCTTGACCTGCGCATCTCCAAAGCCACGCAGTCACACCACTGAGAGGTTCTCGCTCCAACCCTAATCTAGAGCACCTGATTCTAATAATTAGCTGGTTAATAAACTGAATCAGGTTAGTTACAACTCGGGTTTGAGTGAAAATCTACGTGAGGGTAGTTCGTTAGCCCTGGTCTAATGAAAACCAGTTTCTTATTAATTTGAACTTTTCTGTCAGTTCTTCAACAGTTTAATGTTTTGAGGAGCACTTTTGTAATGAATTCCATTGTAACGTTGAGCTACTAGCTGGGGGATTCTCACGAAACTGGAAACTTGACCCACCAAAAAGTACCATCAAAAATAAGACATTTCCAACATAATTCCTCTTGGATCACTAAGATTAGGATCTGTATTTATTATTGTGTTTATTGATCAGATATTATATATTTTCCACTACTACCAGTGCAAAAATTCTCATTACCTCAAGTCCAAAAAAATCAATTTAAAATGTAAAAACATATATTGTTTATGTAAAGGCCTGAGTTAAACAGAAGACTGATAGGAATTCCTTTTAAAATTACATTAAAATGTTGTAATTTCTCATTACCACAACACAAACTTTTCTGATTATAGTTGTTTTTGTCATCACTTCATGTTAGTTTTATGTACACATATTTGGATAAAGAGCAAGAGACACACCACAGTTTAAGCCAAAATTACTAAACTATGCATTTTATTTTTCTGAAAATGTCCTTAATATTGGTGCATTCTGGGTAATGGTGAGCTGGTTTCAGAGATGAGACTGCATGTTTTGGACTGTTGCGTAGTTTTCTATTGGAAAAACTGCACTGAGCTCTATTAGAGATTCAGTAACCCAATAGATCAAATTGTTATTTGTTTATCCCAAATTACTCTCAAAATTCTAAAATCACTGATCTTAATACAATTGACTAAAATACAACTTATTTTAGCGTGTGTATTTTCAAAAGTCAAATGTGGACTTAAGCATAAAAAGTGCCTTTTTTTTAATAGGAAAGGTTATTTCTCCAAGGTCTTAACAGGTAGTATTGGTGTATTAGGATGTGGATATGTTTGGTTCTAAGGTACTTTAGATGCATTTCTAAATTGAATGGAATCCTTTGGGCAAATGGCATAACATGACATGCCTATAAAGTATCTAAATATGTGAGGTATGGACCAAGACTGTATTGGGAAATCAAACAACAATATAGGCAAGTGCTAAAACAGTCACAATGAGAGATATCCTCCTTTAAGAGGTGGGATTTCTCTTTGCTGAAATATATTCTAGATTGTGGCTTTAAGTCAATTTAAAATGGTGTTTATACACCCATATTTCTTGAGTCAGCAAACAATTGACTTCATCGCTAAAGCCCATTCATTTCTAGGCCTGTGGCGGTCATGAAATTGTCAGCCGGGTATTGTCATGCAAAAGTCTACCGGTCTCCCCATAATTGATCGATAATTGGCATAAAAATGTTTAGCATCTACAGGCCTCCTCATGCAAATCAAACTTTATTCGTCACATGCAACAAGTGTAGATCTTACCGTGAAATGCTTACTTACAAGCCCTGAACCAACAATGCAGTTCAGTAAAGAGTTAAAATATTTACGAAATAAACTAAAGTAAAAAAATAAATAACGAGGTTATATACAGGGGGTACCGGTACCGAGTCAATGTGCGGAGGTACAGGTTAGTTGAGGTTATTTGTACATGTAGGTAGAGGTGAAGTGACTATGCGTAGATAATAAACAGCGAGTAGCAGCTGTGTAAAAACAAATGGGGTCAATGTAAGTAGTCTGGGTGGCCATTTGATGAATTGTTCAGCAGTCTTATGGCTTGGGGGTAGAAGCTGTTGAGGGGCCTTTTGGTCCTAAACTTGGCAGTCCGATACCGCTTGTCTTGCGGTAGCAGAGAGAATAGTCTATGACTTGGGTGACTGGAGCCTTTGACAATTTTTGGGGCTTTCCTCTGACATTGCCTAGTGTATATAGGTCCTGTATGACATGAAGCGTGGTCCCAGTGATGTACTGTGCCGTACACCCAGTGATGTACAAGCCGCTGATGCACGGCTTTGTAATATACACCATCAAATCAAAGTTTATTTGTCACGTGTGCCCAATACAACAGGTGTATGTAGACCTTACAGTAAAATACTTACTTACAGGCCCTAACCAATAGTGCAAAAAAAGGTATTCGGTGAACAATAGGTAAGTAAAGTAAAGATGCACACTATTTATTTTAGTCAGGTCGAAAGAAACGTATGAAGAAAATGTATTTCAGAAGAATAGGCTTGTTAATTTAGCTGACAAGATATTCTTATGTCTCATGCCATTATTTAAAATATGATTTTTATAGTAAGAAGAATATAATATAACTTAGCTGAATCAAATAGAAAGGATATTTTTCCCATTACAGAGCGAGTGGGCATATAAAGTGTATGTCGAGCGTAAAAGTGATCATAGGTCCTATGTGCTAGATTTATTTGTCAACTTTAGTTGTGAATGATACAAACCTTTAGAATGTCTTAGGAATCAACACATGTATGGGCTGTATGTGACTATTGACTATTTGAGAAAGTAGCAACAAAAAACCTTGCGCTCTGTTCCTTGCCTCAGGCTTCACAGCTGTTCTCTCATCAAGTGATCATATTTTCACCAATCAGACTATTCTCAAATGAATCTAATCTTAACAAATGTTACATATTAGTATTGAATTAAATGGCCCATTTATCAAAGGGGCAGGGGGGGGAAATGCATGCGATCTGTATGCATTCGAATAGCGAATGGAGGCCACACGCTTTCCGCCAGTCAGTTTTGTAGGCTACATCATTTTCCATAGCAGGGCATGTGCTTCATATGAGTAGCTGATGAATAAATTTAAGAACACTTAATTCTCTACAAGCATCAACCACTGTTTGAGGAGCATGATCTCGCTGGCCCGACAGGTGATATTCCATCCGCACTCTGTATGCCATAGGCTCCATGTTTTTTGCAACAAAACATATTTCTCTAAACTGTTGTCAGCGTGGTCGAGAAAGGAATAAAGTAGAGAGCAGTTGGAAACGCATGGTGCTGAGATTCTGTATAGCTTAAAGTAGTGTCACCCAATTCATTATGGAAATGTTAACAATGCCCCGTTACTAGGCTATTCAAAATCAAAATGTACTAATTGTAGGCTTACTGTAAGCCGCCCTGCACAATCAATGAACCAACAGCATCGCCTAGGGCTATACAGTGCATTTGGAAATGTTACATAAGCAATATAACATAAGTATCCAGACCCTTTACTCGGTACTTTGTTGAAGCACCTTTGGTAATGATTACAGCATTGGGTCTTCTTGGGTATAACGCTACAAGCTTGGCACACTTGTATTTGGGGAGTTTCTCCCATTCTTCTCTGAGGATCCTCTCAAGCTCTGTCAGGTTGGATGCGGAGCATTGCTGCACAGATATTTTCAGGTCTCTCCAGAGATGTTCAAGTCCGGGCTCTGGCTGGGCCAATCAAGGACATTCAGAGTCTTGTCCCGAAGCCACTCCTGCGTTGTCTTGGCTGTGTGCTTAGGGTCATTGTCCTGTTGGAAGGTGAACCTTCACCCAGTCGGAGGTCCTGCGTGCTCTGGAGCAGGTTTTCATCAAGGATCTCTCTGTACTTTGCTCCGTTCAACTTTCCCTTGATCCAGACTAGCCTCCCAGTCCCTGCCGCTAAAAAATATCCCCAGCATGATTTTGCAACCACCATGCTTCACCGTAGGGATGGTGCCAGGTTTCTTCCAGATGTGACGCTTGGCATTCAGGCCAAAGAGTTCAATCTTGGTTTAATCAGATCAGAGAATCTTGTTTCTCTTGGTCTAGGAGTGCCAAAAGGCACATAAAGGACTCTAAACTGGCTGTGGCGACTTTTTATGAAGTAGTAGTGGTGCTTCAGAAATGGTTGTCCTTCTGGAAGGTTCTTTCATCTTCACAGAGGAACTCTGGAGCTCTGTCAGAGTGACCATCAGGTTCTTGGTTACCTCCCTGACCAAGGCCCTTCTCAACCCGATTGCTCAGTTTGGCCAGGCGGCCAGCTCTAGGAAGAGCCTTGGTGGTTCCAAACTTCTTCCATTTAACAAGGATGGAGACCACTGCGTTCTTGGGGACCTTCAATGCTGCAGAAATTTTTTGGTACCCTGCCCCAGCTCTGTGCCTCGACACAATCCTGTCTCTGAGTTCTACGGACAATTCCTTCAACCTGATGGCTTGGTTTTTGCTCTGACATGCGCTGTCAACTGTGGGACCTTATATAGACAGTGGTGTGCCTTTCCAAGTCATGTCCATGTCAATTGCATTTACAACAGGTAGACTCCAATCAAGTTGTAGAAACATCTCAAGGATGATTAATCGATATTGGATGCACCTGAGCTCAATTTTGAATCTCATAGCAAAGGGTCTGAATACTTATCTAAATACTTTTATTTTTAAAATATTTTATTCATAAATAAATGTCAAAGCTTTTCTAAAATCCTGTTTTTCGCTTTGCCATTATGGGGTATTGTGTGGAGATTTTTTAAAATTGTATTTAATCCATTTTAGAATAAGGCTGTAACGAAACAAAATGTGCAGAAGGGGTCTGAATACTTTCCGAGTGCACTGTACTTTCTCTTCCAGACTCATGGATAGAAAGTCTGGAGCGTAGCATAAGGTAACCAGTCCATCCAGTATGCATCATAATACGGTCCACACAAATGTGTTTACTAGAGTTTGTTTCATTTTGGAGTATAGGCTAGACCAATTATGCACCAAAGACAACTTAAATCTATGTTTTTGCATGTTTTCCAGCTGTGCGTAATATGCGGTAGGCTATGTATTATATTACAGCATAATGATCATTTTAATTCAGGCTTTTCTTTCTGGCTTGGGCTCTAATATGCTATAGGTGTTTTTGAATTCATCACATTAGAAAGCATTGCCCATTTTGTTGTGTTAGGCCTTGAAACAACATCCACATCCATGTTTTACACTGTTTCAACCTGCTGTTGAACTTCTGATCATTGATCATTACAGTGAGGTACATTTTAAAAGTAAGCGACGCCTACTGTTTTGATGATAAGTGTATGCTGTGCTTTTCAATTGTGACATCAATGCAAACAGTGGTTAGAGGAAAAACAGAGCCCGGAGTACCAGGCTATTAGGACCTGATGGTAGTTAGCAAGTTGGGTAATACCAAAGCATGTCCAGAGTGCATAAAAGGAGATTACCATGTCACATGGAATTTTACTGCGGTCATGACTCATGACATCCGGTGTGGCAGTAATATGGTCACTGCAACACCCCTATGCATGCCTCTATGTTGGTATGTTAATGGATCTCTCAAGTTTTTCCCAATTTTAGTTATTTTTGTTCTTTTCGCTAATGAGAAGGTCAAGTGTCGTGAAGGGGTTGTTTGAGAATACAATCCTTATTCTGGAGTTATAGCCTCTAAGTGAAGAAATTAAATGTACTTGTGCTCCTCCAAGGACTACTTCCTTTAGATCAGGAGTCTTAAACTTTTTCAGTCTGGGACCCAAATGAGAAATTCTGTGTTTTCCTGGGACCCAATCTTAGGAAAATATGCAACTACACATAAATATTGGTACATTTCATTGCCCTTAAGCCTAAAACATATGCAATATAGACAAAAATAACAATTAAATGTTTATTTTCCCGTATTAAAACACTCTTACATATGTCTACGTTGGAACTGTTACTGTTAAAATACAATAAATAATTTCATTCTGAACTGGAATAAACAGATTAATCACATCACACAGATGTGGACCCGAAAACACACACACACACACACACACACACAGTCCTAATGAGAGCATGTCTATTCTGGGCTCTGTTTTTGACAGTGTAACACTGAGGTTATGCTCAGCCTTGAAACAGTTTCTGTACTTGTTTTTTAAACTGGACCAGAACATCTACTGCCTCCTCAGTCAGGCAGGAGACTACTTCCTGCTGTAGATGAACAACCCAGAACTGTGTGAGTGTTTGCCTCAAAAAGCATCTCGCTTCAATCAGTATATTCCAGTTAAGAATAAAAAATGTTTTTTTTTTTTTTAATGCAACAATTCCAACCTAGACTAGTTTTCAACCATTTCTACAGTAAGATGTACAGTGGAGTGGGCCTGACCATTTCTACAGTGAAATGTACAGTGGGCCTGATCATTTCTACAGTAAGATGTACAGTGGGCCTGATCATTTCTACAGTGAAATGTACAGTGGGTCCGATTTTAAAAATAAATAATATATATATTTTTTATTCATCTTCATCTGAATTGTTACTTAAGGCTGCACATCCGTAGCTACTTTGCTTTGGTGAATGTTAGCGATTAGCTGTGTACAAGGCCAGGGGATTGTTTGAAAAACTCACATCTACTACTATGAGAGTTTGTTAGTACTCCCTTATTTCTGCTTATCAACACCTGTTATAAAATGACAACGATGTCTTGCTAGCTGACTAACCTTTCCACTGTCAAATCACTGTTTCCTGAAGCATTCTGCCCTGTTCTGAAAGAACTTCCTGGGTTTACCATCATGCTGCGGATGTTTGGTCAGGACGTGTCATTTATTAATTTGTTCGTTATGAGAGACTCATTACTACTAAACTCTTCACCGCACAAAACACACTGTGGGCACTCCTCGTTATACATTTGTATGAAAGAGAAATTCATCACTGTATATTTTTTGGTTCCTGACAATTGAGCTCTGTCAGAACTTGTGGCTAGCATGAGTCCATTTGATGACAGCGGTGAGTGATGGCGAGTGGGGACGCGTAGTCATTGGCAGATGGCGCATCATCTGCTGCTGAACGACAGCGCTGCATTGTGTGTGTTGCAGTGATCTTCAAGAAAACTGCCGTAAACAGCGAAGCACACGGGCAACTCCCTCTCACTCACGCAGCTGGCAGACTAAGCAGAGAACGCTTCTAAACAGACAGCGCAGATGCACTTGGCCAATAGCCATTGCACGGGAGACAATGCCAACCTGTCTGATGTTCAGACTCTGCTTACAGATGTAAGAGATCCATACTGCTCTTCCCCCTTCACTGTTGCTCCAAGCAGAGGAAACTGCAGTTCTGAAATACATCAAAAGTGTGAAGACTTCTGCCTTAAGCCCATACACGCCCAGAGTACATGTTGGACACTAAGTATGCTGTCTCCGCTTGAGGAGTAATCGGAATGGCCGATTTAATGAGGGACGATTTCAAGTTTTCACAACAATCGGAAATCGATATTTTTGGGTGCCGATTTTGACGATTTTTTTTTACACCTTTGTTTAATTAGGCTAGTCAGTTAACACATTCTTATTTTCAATGACGGCCTAGGAACGGTGGGTTAACTGCCTCGTTCAGGGGCAGAAAGACAGATTTTCACCTTGTCAGCTCGGGGGATCCAATCTTGCAACCTCAGTTAGTCAACGCAATAATGACATACCTCTCTCGTTGTACTCCACAAGGAGACTGCCTGTTACGCAAATGTAGTAAGCCAGGGTAAGTTTCTAGCTAGCATTACATTTATCTTATTAAAAACAATCAATCATAATCACTAGTTAACTACACATGGTTGATATTACTAGATATTATCTAGCTTGTCCTGCGTTATAATCTGACTGAGCATACCAGCATACAAGTATCTGACTGAGCGGTGGTAGGCAGAAGCAGGCGCGTAAACATTCATTCAAACAGCACTTTTGTGCATTTTGCCAGCAGCTCTTTGTTGTGCTTCAAGCATTGCGCTGTTTATGACTTCAAGCCTATCAACTCCCGAGATGAGGCTGGTGTAACCGAAGTGAAATGGCTGGCTAGTTAGCGCGCGGTAATAGCGTTTCAAACTTCACTCGCTCTGAGCCTTGGGGTGGTTGTTTCCCTTGCTCTGCATGGGTAACGCTGCTTCAATGGTGGCTATTGTCGTTGTGTTGCTGGTTCGAGCCCAGGGAGGAGCGAGGAGAGGGACGGAAGCTATACTGTTACACTGGCAATACTAAAGTGCCTATAAGAACATCCAATAGTCATTGGTTAATTAAATATAAATGGTATAGAGGGAAATAGTCCTATAATAACTACAACCTAAAACTTCTTACCTGGGAATATTGAAGACTCATGTTAAAAGGAACCACCAGCTTTCATATGTTCTCATGTTCTGAGTAAGGAACTTAAACGTTAGCTTTCTTACATGGCACATATTGCACTTTTACTTTCTTCTCCAACACTTTGTTTTTGCATTATTTAAACCAAATTGAACATGTTTCATTATCTACTTGAGACTAAATAGATTTTATTGATGTATTATATTAAGTTAAAATAAGTGTTCATTCAGTATTGTTGTAATTGTCATTATTACAAATACATTTTTTTTTTTTTTTTTTAAATCGGCCGATTTGAAATCGGTATCAGCTTTTTTGGTCCTCCAATAATCAGTATCGGTATCGGCTCTGAAAAATCATCGGTCGACCTCTAGTCTCCGCCACCTTGGCCTGGATGAGGTCAAGGTTCTTGGCAGTCTGGTGAAGTACACTTCCAAGCAAGAACTTTGGAATGGAGATGAAATATGGCAGTGGTGCCAACATATCTCATCAGCCACCTGGTGGAAGGGACCTTGTGTATCTGAGGCTCTTTCCCCTGTTGCTTCCATCCTCCAAATCCCACCAACATCAGCCGCCTCAGAGCGCAACTGGTCTTTGTTTGGGAACACACACCAAAGCACACAACAGGCTGACCAATACAAGGGTTGAAAAATTGGTGGCCAATTTGAATTTGAGGCTTTTTGAGCCTGATAACGAGCCATCCTCAACAAGGTTGGAAAGTGACAGTGAAGATGAGGCCTCAAGAGTCTGATGTTCAAGAGGTGGACATTGTGGAGGTCCAGGGAGAAGACATGGACGCCTGAGAGGAAGACAACCAAAGCTTTAGTATCTAGACTCGGATTTTACAGATGCATGTTGAAATTGTTTTTGGGAGATGCCATGGATCATTCAATATTCCCTTTTGTTGTTCAATGACATCCCATGTGATGAGTCAAATTGAATTAAAGTTAAATTCGTAACAGTTTTTTTTCTATTGGAAGGATTTAATCATTTGTAATTGTCTACTTATGATAAGGTTAAATGTTTGTTTCTGTTTCCATATGATAGGGTAAATATATCCAATGCAAAAAAACATCTACATTTGAAATTGTATAAATATTAATATGCATATATTCCTGTTAATTCCCACGGAAAGTTCTCTAAAATGTGCAACCCTAATCAAGGGTGAATAAAACATTTATTTAAAAAATGATTGGAGTTTTTATAGCAAGTGTTACGGTAATGAGAAACATTTCCAGTGTTTTCATGTAATACGTATTATAATTGAATGTAGACTTCAACTAGTATCCAAGTTTTATGATTTAAGGACAAACACCATGTATGTTATTCAAATAAGTTTTGTTTATAAAATGACCTGAATTGAATGAGAATTTAGGGTTGAAAATGTACAATATTCAGGTGAAACTAGAATGTATTTCAAATAAGACACTGTGCTATAAACTAGGCATCTTACTCTTCAGATTGATCGTTAATAGTTGCAGATGCATCACGGTTTTCTAACTCCATTTGCTACTGCCGTGGTTCGAATCACCCAGTATACCAGGGCCTTGTCTGGCTGAGCTCATGCCCAGGTTGCTGCTGTATTTTGGCAGGCTACTTTTAGTCACATGAAGAGTGCACCATCATGGCGGGGGATCATTTTTCATATATGCTAGCAGGTTTGGATTCCACAGCAGTAGCAGCAGCAGGCTGCTAATGTGCCTCCTCACTAATGACAGAGCCAGGGCCTATTTTTGTCCCTGTAAAACACCAACAGTCACTGACCCTGCTTATTTTGCTTGATTCATCGAATAGATGCCCCAGACATCAATACTGTGGCTTGGTACAAAGGTGATTGTTTATAAGGTACTTGGATGTCAATAGATTACAATAGCAACTATGTGCAGTAAAGGACTTTGGAAAATGATATTCCTAGTTGCTGTGGTTTTAGACTAGAGACCAAGGTTGTTGTGGCGATTTATCTGGTTGAATGTTTTCCAGTACATTTCCTCCCGTTGTATTTTCTGCAATGTCCAGCTGACTGAAGTCCCTCTTGCATGTCATTAGTCATTCAGCAGAGTGGCGGTAGTGCCGACTGCTATGTTCTGTCCTCTGTGGTCTACTCTGCGATGCCACATGCGCCAAGAAGGACTGTCTATTTTGGTGTTGCTTCCGATGCAATGGCTTTTGCCTCGCAATTACACCCGCAGCCAGCCACGCTTTAACTCTCCAACTCTCTACAGCCTCACTTCAGCGGAGGAGCTGTGAACTAACTCAAAGGGCACACGCTCTCAGGGTGAAATTGAATAACCACCACACAGAGTGTGTTCAATCTCCATGTGTTGTGCAAACTCATGTAGCTTCTAGGCCCAAGCTATGGCAGAGGTGGACGAGTCACCGAAGCAAAGCCGCCCCAGCAGCACTGGAGCGTTTTAAGATGTAGCCTTTGAATGGCATTGAGATTTTGTTGTTCCTAATAGTTGTTGCATGTGAATGGCTCCCAGATTAGGCTATTCCCAGTAGGCCATCTAAGACAGCAACACAACACAAAGAGAGCCTAATGCTAAATTAATTTCCTCCCAAACTATTATCCCCACCGCAAGAGCAGTTATATAAAGGAGGAATGTGAAGATGTATGCTAATCTCCTAAAAATGTCAGGTTACATAAAGGTGAAAGGCAGAGCTACAAGGATGTGAAGTGAATGTGGCTATTTTGAGTAACACAAATAAAACCTGAACTTTCAGTGAGGGATCTCTTACAGCTAGCCTGTAGCAGACAGCAAGAATGGCCCATGGTAGTTTCAACCTGTAATTCTACCCTGTCTGTTCCAACAGGGAGGCCACCTGCTACACGTTCAGGCTACTAAATACTGTAATATTGTGTTGATTGAAAATTGAACTTATGTTGATCTGTGTTTCACCTTGCTCTGATGTGATGTCTCTACAGCAGGCCAATGAAGCCCTCCACCACCAGCACCAGGTGGCCCAGAACAGCCTGCTGCCGCTGCTCAACTCTGGGAGTGAGCCGGTGGACCAGAAGCCTGTAATGCCCATCCTCCTGGACCAGAAACCCCCTGCCAGTGCCGCCGAGCTCCTCAAAGACAATGTGGCCTGCGGGACTGGCAGCGGCAGGGGACCCATGCCCGTAGTGAAGAAGGAGCACAAAAGCAAGACACCCTTCATCTGTGGCTACTGCAACAAGGCCTTCCGTGACAGCTACCACCTGCGTCGCCACGAATCCTGCCACACGGGCGTCAAGATGGTGTCCCGGCCCAAGAAGACTGCTCAGACAGCCCCCACCATGGTGCCTCTCATCTCCACCCTGCCCAGGGAGAATAGTGGGCAGCCCTCCTACATATCCACCATCGCAGGCATCCTCACTACGGCCACCCCCTCTGTGTCTTCAGCCTCCAGCATCATGTCTCCAGCCTCTATAATCAATATACCCCAGCAGAGCCAGCCCAAAAGGCCTGCCAAGCCAGTGAAGAAGAACCACGGCTGTGAGATGTGTGGCAAGGCCTTCCGAGATGTCTACCACCTGAACCGTCACAAGCTGTCCCACTCGGACGAGAAGCCCTACGAGTGCCCCATCTGCCAGCAGCGTTTCAAGAGGAAGGACCGCATGACCTACCACGTGCGCTCTCACGACGGTGGAGTCCACAAGCCCTATGTCTGTTCCGTGTGTGGGAAAGGCTTCTCCAGGTAGGCCCCAGGCCCAATCATGCATATTCACAACCACTCGCTAGCTGCCATACATTTCAAGTATAAGTGCTTGCTATATATTACAAACTCAACTAATTCAGTTCATGTAGGTACACGGTTGTTAGTCTACACATTCTATAGAGTGTTAGACAAGCACTTATAGATACACTCTCCATCTCAGTGCATGACCATCAGTTGCTCAATGTGACATTAACGTGGTGCACGTCCCATTTGGCTGCTGCCCTCACGGATTTATAGTAGCGTTGAATGCTCTTGACTCGGTGCCTTTGTGGTCCCCAGCATGTTTAAACAGTCACGCTTTAGAGTGCAGTTCAACTCCAGCGTCCAAAAGTTCCCCCCTGCGAGGACAGGCATGCAGGCAGAGAGGAGTGAGGCAGGGGGAGGGGAAAGGCGGCTTTGATTTGTGCGTCATGCTGTGGTTCCCGCCAGCTCGTCAACCCTTCCCCAGGGAATGCCATTTAAAACAGACCTAGGAGGCAGGAGCCTGGGATTTCCTCTTTTACACACACACACACACACACACACACAGCGGATCCCATTCTGCTCCTGTGCTGCTGCTTAAGGCCGTTACACACTTTACTCAAACGCAGCGACAGGTGTTGTTTTCTATAGTTCTACGTACTTTTGTGCGCCTAAAATGTATACCATGCGCCATCACTCTGTTTGCGTAGGGTCTTTAGTGCCCTTTACAGGGCCCAGTTTGTTTTAAGTCTAACCCACCTGGAATGACTGTTCATTCCGTTCTTTCCAGGCATAGCCAAGAGTGGCCTTGTAAGATTTCCTCTTTCAACATTTACTGCAACATCCACTCACTACTTCCAGCTATGCGTCACTAGTAATCTGTGGGCATGAGTGAATGGCAAATTGACATTGATTTCCAAGAAGCAAAGGGCTCCTCTTACAGCTTGTTTAAAACAGTACTGTAGCAATGAGGTTTGTGCAGTAGGCTACAGTATAGGCCCAATACATTACCGCTGCATATTGGCTTTGCTTTATTTGCCCTGTTTGTTTGCTGGGCTGATGGTGTCTGCATCTGATGGTCAGTGTAAGGAAAGAGCAGCAGACGTCCCTGGTGTCTGCATCTGATGGTCAGTGTAAGGAAAGAGCAGCAGACTGAGCTCTCTCTTTCCACCGCTGACACTGACCAAAAAGGGACATCAGTCTTCCAGCTGATGGCGAAACTCATGTCGCGCTGCATTATTTCTGCCTCATGCACAAATTCATGTTAGTTCTATGAACGGAGAAAGTGAAATATTCCTCGATATAAAATAATTTACGCAAATCGATAAACTTTCCTGCTCATTCATTCATTACAGCGGCAGTGTTGGTTGTAGTGTGAGTGGAAGTAGGAAGAATATGCATTTTATGGCATTGTGGTGAATAAAAAGTGCTGACAGTGCTGAGCAAGAACTTAAACATGAACTCACTCATAAAAACAGCTGTTCTTTGCTGTATTCATTGAGTCTCTCATCAGATTATTATTTTTTTTTAAAAATCTGTCGACTTTGCTTTAATTTTCTTTTACGCCTGCTATGTTACTGCAGACACGGTAATCTGAGTCATCCGATTGGCCAGCGGTAGGCCTATAGTGCACTTGATTTGCTCTCTGGGCCCGCTGCGGAGGTGGACACATGAAATGGTTCAAAATGAGAACACTTCGCCTACCCGGTGTGCATTGCAACGGAACCGGGTAATAGAGTACATTTATTAATCACATACAACTAATCGTTAGATTTTTCTCTACAATATTATAACCTTAATGTGCTTTTACTTAACTGATTAAACTACGGGGAAAAATTGTTTTATTGGATTTCTGTTAAAACGCTAAGAAAAAGTAATACAATTCCATGTGAATTCACAATGCAGATGGTCTGTCGTGCTTCCTGCGGAGAGAGAAAATTTTATAATTTATGATGCTGCTGCACTTGCTTTTCATGAGAGGGGCGTGTGTAGCTTTTTGTTGTCGTCCAATCACAAGTCATGTGGCAAGTTAAGATTTCAGTACGGGCTCCGAAGCAGCATGTGTATGCTACATGTTGTGTCTGTAGAGTTGCTAGGGCAACGGGCCTGCCTGCTCTGCTCGGTGAACAGGACGAGAGCATCAAGATGGTGGCAGCTGTACAAATAACTCATCCAAAGGGCTTTGACTTCTCAAACACAGCAGAAAGCTAACACAATATGATGCCCCGTCATCTTAATTCAGCCACTCACTTAGATCAAATAGCAAGCTAATCTTAGGTATGTGTTTTTCACACAGGAAAACAATAAAAAATAAAAATGTATTTCACCTTTTATTTCACCTTTTATTTAACCAGGTAGGCCAGTTGAGAACAAGTTCTCATTTACAACTGTGACCTGGCCAAGATAAAGCAAAGCAGTGCCACAAAAAACAACAGAGTTACAAACAAACAAATGTACAGTCAATAATAGTAGAAACATCTACGTACAGTGTGTGCAAATGTAAAAGAGTAAGGATGTAAGGCAATAAATCGGCCAATGAGGCAAAATAATTACAATTTAGCATTAACACTGGAGTAATAAATGTGCAGATGATGATGTACAAGTAGAGATACTGGGGGTGCAAGAGGATAAGTAACACAATGGGAATGAGGTAGTTTGGTGTGCTATTTACAGATTGGCTTTGTACAGTGATCAATTTTTCCAGTCATTGGCAGCAGAGAACTGGAAGGAAAGTCAGCCAAAGGAAGTGTTGGCTTTGGGGATGACCAGTGAAATATACCTGCTGGTGCGTGTGCTATGGGTGGGTGTTGCTATGGTGACCAGTGAGCCTTGAAGGCAGGGCTTTACCTAGAAAAAACGTATAGATGTCCTGGAGCCAGTGGGTTTGGCGACGAATATGAAGTGAGGGCCAGCCAACAAGAGCATACAGGTCGCAGTGGTGGGTAGTATTGGGCTTTGGTGACAAACCAGATGGCACTGTGATAAACTGCATCCAGTTTGCTGAGTAGTGTTGGAGGCTATTTTGTAAATTACATCGCCGAAGTCTAGGATCGGTGGGATAGTCAGTTTTACAAAGGTATGTTTGGAGGCTTTGTTGCGAAATAGGAAGCCGATTCATGATTTATTTTTGGATTGGAGATGTTTTAATTGGAGGCCACGGAAGGAGTGTTGTATGGCATTGAAGCTCGTTTGTTAGTTATCGAAAGTAAGGCGCAAAAACTAAACTTAAGAATGGGAAGCATAGAAATAGCACACTCAGACATGCTTTCAAAAGAGTGACTGATCTATAATGTACTTTTCTATATGAATTTGGTCAGATCACCCAAAAGTTATATATTGCAGCTTTAAATGTTTTAACATTGAAACGTTAACACCCCTAGATTAAATAAGACATTCGTTTGTTGTGACCATTGCTAGTTTAAACTGCGCAGCTCTGGGTTGTATCTCCATTTTTTGATGTTGGGAGTTGGTAACATTTGGAGGTGTTTCCATGCTTTGGACCAATCAAAATCAACTTGATACTCATGTCATTTTCATCAACAGATCTGTGGTTTTGTATTCCTCTAACCCAGGTCAATCAACGTTGCGGGGCCGTTTCTATGGCGGTTTAAAGGGAAAGACTCATGAAAACTGGAACAGATTGTCTTCGGGGAGGGTAGATATTTATACTCAGCTTTGTAAATTAATATATAGACCCAATTTTGTTTTGTAGACAGCCAATTTAATTTAGAAAAAAAACCTATCACACTAACCTGGAGCCACTAGCTAGTTTGTCAGTTGACATTTTGAAGTTGGCGCCATTCTGCCCGCGGAGCAGTGACTCGTTTATTTTGAGCAGCGTCCACTTTTTGACCATGGCCGTAATGACATTGTATTCACTCTAATCATGCTAAATTCTGAGTAAATTGTCTAACTTGTTAACCATATACGGTAGACATGGGGTCTTGACTATTGTTTTTCCAATGCAATTCTCTGTTGACTGAACATTTCTTTATGACCATTGAATGAAATAATAATTTTATGGGTTGGGTGAACACCCTACATTATGCTCTCTGTCCAAACTGGAATCTTAGAGCTGGGCAGTTAAGGGAAGAACCCGGCTTGGTTCCAACAAAGTGACAGAGTTTTATCAGCACATTGAAAAGTGAGGCCGGCCAGCAGAATAACGTAACTCTGAGTCACTGTCAGACAGCCAGCCAGGTCTGCAGGCACTCCCTCTCTCTTCCTGCGCTTCTCTGTGTGTGTGTGTGTGTAAGCTGCTGTCCTCCTTGGTTAACAGTGAAAAGAAGAGAAGTCATTCTGGTTCACAGCACCTCTGAAAAGATTCCACTTGACTCATCTCCTTTGTAACAAAACCACTACCAGTGTGAAACTGTCTCACTTTGGCCCAGCTGTTAGTTTTGGAGTTCTCCACACCATTCCTTATGACAGTGATGAAATGATTTAGCTTCTAGCCTGTCTGCTGTTGTCCAGGTTTTCAGTCAAACTAATGGGAGCTGCGATGAGTGGGATGTGTGAACAGTGAAGTCTCACTGGAAAGATCAAAAGTTAAGAAACAGACTGTTGTGTGTCTATTAATATTCTACAGCAAGATTCACTTTTTTTCACCTCTCTCCTCCAGGCCAGATCATCTGAGCTGCCACGTGAAGCATGTCCACTCCTCAGAAAGACCGTTCAAATGCCAAGTATCGGTGAGAGAGAGCTGTACTGTGTGGCCTTATTAGGGCCACTTGTCAACCGTTCATTATTGACAACTGCATTTCTGTCAGCTAGCATGAACTCTCCCACTTTGCACTTTCTTCTCTGCCGGCTCTGACAGTACTTGTTAGTTTCCAGCATCAAAAGGAATGATGATAACTGTGCCCAACTAGTGTCTTTTTAAATGAGCTGTAATTGCAGTCGGTTCATGACACCATACTCCAGTAGGCTCTGCCCTGTGGCCCCAGTAGATATTTATGATGATCTATAAGCCTTTATAGTTGGACATGTTCCTTGCAGTCTGAATGATGAAAGCTGGCTGTTAGATAAATGATTAAAGCTGCACTTGACACAAAGCTGGGTGGCACTATGAATAGTAGTGTGCCTCTGGCCTGACCTTATGAACCTGTTCTCCTCTCCTCCCCCAGGCCTGTACTTCTGCCTTTGCCACCAAAGACAGACTGCGCTCCCACATGATCCGACATGAAGGGAAGGTCACCTGCAACATCTGTGGCAAGATGCTGAGCGCAGCCTACATCACCAGCCATCTAAAGACACACGGCCAGACCAACTTTAATTCCTCTAACAAAGGTAAGTCACGTTAGCCCTATCTCACCAGCCACTGCCCCCCCCCCCTCCCAACTCAAACTGTCTTTCTAATTTAATAGATTTGATTGATTTAATACTTTATTGTCCCTTTAGGTGAACAGCAGCTCCTGACATACACACAAAATTTAAAAAACAGGACAACGCCAACACAACTTCACTTATGGACAAGACATACGTTTGATCATGTAGTGTATGTGGACACCTGCTCGTCAAACATCTCATTCCAAAAATCACGGACTTTAATATGGAGTTGGCCCACCCTTTGCTGCTATAACAGCTGCCACTCTTCTGGGAATGCGTTCCACTAAATGTTTGAACATTGCTCCAAGGACTTGCTTCCAGTCAGCCACTAGCATTAGTGAGGTTGGGCACTGATGTTGCGTGATTAGGCTTGACTCGCAGTCTGTTCCGATTCATCCCAACAGTGTTTGAGCGGGTTGAGGTCAGTGCTCTGTGCAGGCCAGTCAAGTTCTTCCACACCTATCTTGACAAACCATTTCTGTATGGACCTTGCATTGCATGGGGGCATTGTCATGCTGAAACAGGAAAGGGTCTTCCCCAAACTGGTGCCACAAATTTGGAAGCACAGAATTGTCTAGAATGTCGTATTCTGTAGCGTGAAGATTTCCTTTCACTGGAACTAAGGGGCCTAGCGCGAACCATGAAAAACAGCCCCAGACCATTATTCTGCCTCCACCAAACTTTACAGTTGGCACTATGCATTTGGGCAAGTAGTGTTCTCCTGGCATCCGCTAAACCCATATTCAAGCATTTTACCACTCCAGCCAATGCCTGGCATTGGAGATCTTAGGCTTGTATGGGGCTCCTCGGCCATGGAAACACATTTCATGAAGTTCCCGACTAACAGTTCTTGTTCTAATGTTGCTTCCAGAGGCAGTTTGGAACTGTGTTGCAACAAAGGACAGACCATTTTTACGTGCTTCCCGTTCTGTGAGGTTGTGTGGCCTATCACTTCGTTCCTGAGCAGTTGTTGCTCCTAGAAATTTCCACTTCACAATAATGGCACTTACAGTTGACCGGGGAAGCTATAGCAGGGCAGAAATTTGACAAACTGCTGACTTGTTGGAAAGGTGGCATCCTATGACAGAGTTTTTCAGTAAGGTCATTCTACTGCCAATGCTTTTGTCTATGGAGATTGCATGGCTGTGTGCTCTATTTTATACACCTGTCAGCAATGGATGTGGCTGAAATAGCCAAATCCACTAATTTGAAGGGGTGTCCACATACTTTTATGTATACATTGCATTTGGTAAGTTTTCAAGACCCCTTTACGTTTGCCACATTTTGTTACGTTGCCGCCTTATTCTAAAATGGATTAAATTGCCCCCCCAACCCCCTTCGTCAATCTACACAGAGTACCCCATAATGACAAAGAATGTTTTGCAAATTTATATCAAAAAATACAAAACTGAAATATCACATTTACATAAGTATTCAGACCCTTTACTCAGTACTTTGTTGAAGCACCTTTGGCAGTGATTACAGCCTTGAGTCTTCTTGGGTATGATGCCATACAACTCTCCTTCCGTGGCCTCCAATTGCTCTTAAATACAAGTAAAACGAAATTCATGGCTTCAACCAATCGCTGCCTGCACCTGCCCGCCCGTCCAACATCACTACTCTGGACGGTTCTGACTTAAATGTGGACATCTCTCTGGTCACTCCCAAAACCAATTCTTCCTTTGGCCGCCTCTCCTTCCAGTTCTCTGCTGCCAATGACTGGAACGAACTACAAAAATCTCTGAAACTGGAAACACTTATCTCCCTCACTAGCTTTAAGCAGCAGCTGTCTGAGCAGCTCACAGATTACTGCACCTGTACATAGCCCATCTAGAATTTAGCCCAAAAAACAACCTCTCCCCCTGCTGTATTTATTTATTTAGCTCCTTTGCACCCCATTATTTCTCTCTACCTTACACATTCTTCCACTGCAAATCTACCATTCCAGTGTTTTACTTGCTATATTGTATTTACTTCGCCACCATGGCCTTTAAAACAAAACTTTACCTCCCTTATCTCACCACATTTGCTCACATCGTATAAAGACTTATTTTTCTACTGTATTATTGACTGTATGTTTGTTTTACTCCATGTGTAACTCTGTTGTTGTATGTGTCGAACTGCTTTTCTTTATCTTGGCCAGGTCGCAATTGTAAATGAGAATTTGTTCTCAACTTGCCTACCTGGTTAAATAAAGGTGAAATAAAATAAATAAATAAAAATGACGCTACAAGCTTGACACCTGTATTTGGGGAGTTTTTCCCCCCATTCTTCTCTGCAGATCCTCTTGAGCTCTGTCAGATTGGATGGGGAGTGTCGCTGCACATCTCTCCAGAGATGTTAGCTCGTGTTCATGCCTGGGCTCTGGCTCAACCACTCAAGGACATTCCGAGACTTGTCCCGAAGCCACTCCTACGTTGTCTTGGCTCTGTGCTTAGTTGTTGTCCTGTTGGAAGGTGAACCTTTGCCCCGTTCTGAGAACCTGCTCCAGAGCGTTCAGGACTTCATCAAGGACCTCTCTGTACTTTGGTCTGTTCATCTTTCCCTCGATCCTGGCTGGTCTTCCTGCCACTGAAAAACATCCCCACAGCATGATTCTGCCACCACCATACTTCACCGTAGGGATGGTGCCAGGTTTCCTCCAGACGTGAGGCTTCTGTCTGGCCACTCTACCATAAAGGCCTGATTGGCGGAGTGCTGCAGAGATGGGAGAAATTTTCAGAAGGACAACCATCTCCACAGAGGATCTCTGGAGCTCTGTCAGTGTCCATCGGGTTCTTGGTCACCTCCCTTACCAAGGCCCTTCTCCCCCGATTGCTCAGTTTGGCCGGACGGCCAGCTCTAGGAAGAGTCTTGGTGGTTCCAAACTTCTTCCATTAAAGAATGATGCACTGTTTTCTGGGGGACCGTCAATGCTGCAGACATTTTTTGGTACCCTGCCCCAGATCTGTGCCTCGACACAATCTTGTCTCTGAGCTCTACGGACAATTATTTCGACCTCATTACTTGGTTTTTGCTCTGAAATGCGCTGTCAAATGTGGGACCTTTTTTATATAGACGTGTGTGTGTGTGCGCCTTTCCATATCATGTGCAATCAATAGAATTTACCACAGGTGGACTCCAATCAAGCTATAGAAACATCAAGGATGATCAATGGAAACACGATGCATCTGAGCTCAGTTTCGAGTCTCTTCGCAAAGGGTCTGAATAATGTAAATAAGGTTTTTCTGTTTTTTATTTGCAATACATTTGCAAAGATATATCTTAACCTGTTTTTGCTTTGTCATGTGTGTACATTGAGTTTTATTTGATTTAATCCATTTTAGAATTTGTCTGGAAAAAGCAAAGGGGTCTGAATACTTTCCGAATGCGCTGTATAGTGTACTTAAAACAGACATATAGATTTAAATATGTGGGAAACCGGTTTAAAATCACTACTTCAAAGGGCTTCAAAAGTTCTTGATTTTTTTGTATTGAACATCCACACTTCTCATCCCATCGCTGACATTTTCCTAAAAGTCGTCTTTTACTCCATACCAAGACAGTGTGCCAGAGGCCAGTGCTTGGGATAACGTCACTAGTTGATCTCAGCTTACAGTGAAAATCTCATGTTTGATTGGTGCTGACTTTATCCTGAGGCAGGTTTCATTGTCTGTGTAGTAGAGCTACGGGACATGGAAGCGCCCACCTTACGTTTACCAAGATGACCATGTCCTCCTCGCTAGTTACGTTTCCCCATTTCTCTTCAGTTACATTCTGTTTTCAAACATGAATTGGGTGTTACAATCCGTTGAGTGGAGAGATGTATATGCTATGCTATACGTACTTTAAAAAAAAAAAAATGTTTTGTCTGCACGTGGTATGTAATCTGACATTCTGGTTGACAGAAGTGGATGGCCTGTGGCAAAAATCTGTTCTAAATGTAAAGCGCTTTCAGCAATTGGCTCGTGTTTGAGCACAAAGGCGCAGAGGAAAGTGGAACACAAAGTGAGATCTGATCCCACCACAACAACCTTACAGCTTCCCCACTCGATTGATTTGTGCAACTTTCACAGATTTAGAAGAGGGGGCAGGGTTTTTGTCAGAGGATTGCTCTCCCATGGGTCTTTGTTTGTGTTATTGACATCTTTGGTGGCATGAACTCAAGTTTACTTTGTTTTACTGCATAGTAAATAATTCAGAAAAATCCCTGCTACCGTAACCATTTAAATACATTGAGTGTACAAAACATTAGGAGCACCTGCTCTTTTCATGACATAGACTGACCAGGTGAAAGCTATGATCCCTTATTGATGTCACTTTTTAAATCCACTTAAATCAGTGTAGATGAAGGGGAGGAGACATGTTAAAGAAGGATTGTTAAGCCTTGAGACAATTGAGACATGGCTTGCGTGTGTGTTCCATTCAGAGGGTGAATGGGCAAGACAAAATATTGAATTTCCTTTGGATGAGGTATGGTAGTAGGTGCCAGGCACACCGGTTTGAGTGTGTCAAGAACTGCAAGACTGCTGGGTTTTTCACTTTCAACAGTTTTCTGTGTGTATCAAGAATGGTCCTACCCCCAAAGGACATCCAGCCAACTTGACACAACTGTGGGGAGCATTGGAGTCAACATGGGCCAGCATCCCTGTGGAACACTTTCAACACCTTGTAGAGTCCATGCCCCCACGAATTGAGGCTATTCTGAGGGTAAAATGGGGGGTGCAACTCAATATTAGGAAGGTGTTCCTAATGGTTTGTACATTGTGTATAATAAAGTGTATAATAATGTTGTCAAGTACAGCCCAATAACTGGTTTCTTCCTCAGCCTTCACACTGTAACTATGTGTCTAATTCCTGTTTATTAATCTGTGAATTTCCATTTGTGAAAGTGCTGTATTTGAGTTGTGGTGATACAGGCCGTTAGCAAACATGTTTGTGATTCTCCTGAGGCTGTGGAACATGAACTGTGTTCATCCCATCTGGAGAACACTGCATTACACATGAATCACTGCTCAAAAGGTGTAGTCAATAACAAAGTATAATCAACATTTCTCAGATTCCTGTTTGTTACTCAGACAGTAGAAGCAACAAGGCCTTTCCCTGGCCACTGAAGGGAAATCCCTTAACTGCTATGTTTATGCACTCTGCATTAGCTGCCATCTGAACCAGCACTGCCACCCTTCTCCCAAGGGTCCACAACACAAGGCAGACATATACAGCACAGAGAACTCTACAAATAGGATATTGCTTGTCACCACAGTAAACCTATGGCCCGTTCCCTCCTTCCCCTAAGGACTTGTAGGCCAGGGTGTGCCACTGTTCTGGTGTTTGTACCAACCTTGCCCACCTGAAGTGGGGCCTGTAGAGTGCACTGAGAGAGTGACACCCTGGCCCTAGCGCAGCAGCCTTGGCTGGCCTGCAGACAGCCTTTTATAACACCTGTGTGTCTTTCTGAATAGGGGACTGGCAGTGGAACTCCTCAGGGGGACAAAAAGGTAATAATAATAATAATAATAATAATAATAATGTAGCATTGTGTGAAAACCAAACCTTACCCCAAACCCCCTGCCTGCAACCCAAGATTACACACAGTCACATCACACACACAAGTATAAGGCAAGGATAAATCGATGTTAGGATGTGGGTAAACTCCCAAAAGGGGGGCAGCGGTGCATTTCTGCCGAGAGCCAAATGAATATAGGGAAAATGCTGCATGATAGTGTGTCACTTCATTTACAAACATTGCCACATTACATTCCACAGAAATTTATGTGCCCTAATTTTTACAACTGTTTTACTATACTATGTACAGCAAGAATGACCGCTAGAGTTTTATTTTTACTGTTTAACCTATACATGATTTACCTGCTTCAGTATTTCTTTAGAAAAGCATGCATTTGTCACATTTAAAGAAGTGTGAAATGGTTATTGCTATTATGGTCAGTTTTAGTTTAAGCTGTGCTGCAGGTGAGTCAAGGCAGTAGCAGTAAAGAGAAGAATGCTGAAGGCGTACACTGCAAAAAATAATCTATGCAAAATAGTCAAGTACAGACTGCATTCCTCCCTCTGTTTTAATGGGGGGGAATAACCAGTAAGTCTGTGTGTACAGGTATTTGTTTGATTTAGCAGTGAATCTTAAACACTGTATCCTCTCCCGTTCTCTAGACAGTAATGATGTCCACAACTCTGCCTCAGCCACACCGGTAACAGGCTCCGCCCCCATCACCACCACAATGAACCGGGGAAACTCCAACAACCCCGTCACCATAGCGTCGCAAATGAACATTTCCACCAACACGGTGAACGTCAGCCTCCAGCACCCAGTCACCATCACTGGACCCATCAACATCGCCTCGATCAACATCCCTACCACGGCACACATGAATATCGCCCACCCTCTGGCCATCAGCACCCCAATGGCCATGACAATGTCCGGGCCCCTCAACATCGCCATGAGGTCCATGGAGAGTATGCCTTTTCTGTCCCAAGTCCTGCCTTCGTCCCCACCCTGGTAAAAAGAAAAAGGTGGAGAGAATTAGGCAAAACAAGAGATGATGATGCCTCCTCCTTACCCCCATCTTTCCCCAGCCCACTCCTCAGACCTGGAAATGAAAGTTTAGCCTACTTGTGCCGTGCAGCAGGAGAGAACCTCCCTGTCACATGGCTCCAACCCAAACAATGCTACATCACAGAAAAGAGAACCAGAACAGTTGTGTAGAAGTTAGGTTGGGTTTTGTCTTATCTGAATTACTTCAAAATTAGATGTAGTGAGTCGATGAAGTGTTATACAGTGATGCCTACATTAGTCGGGGTAGGATAAACAAGAGGGGAGGACTCCTCAAGTCTCGCTAAACGCCCATACCTTTGCAATTGGAAGATCATTTTTAAAAGCACTAATGCAATAAGTATGAATTGCTGGTTTTATTGTTCCATAGGTTCTCTTACAAAGCCAGTGGGTGTTTCTTATGTTGTTTTTATCTATAGCCTGCTAATCAGTATTTAATATTTTTAGGAGAGCAGTCAAACAAAAGGGACAAAGACTTCCATTTGGACGGAAGGTTATTTTTTCACAGCTGTGAAACTTTGTTTTTCAAATAAGAGGTATGCTCTTGAGGTACATGTTAATGTATTCTCACCATCAATAATTGAATCTGTATTTTGTTGAAGTGGATATCTGGAAATTGTCCCTCTTGACTGTTAAATATGTGTACAGTTAGTTTTTTTTCTCTGTGTTAGGGATGGCAGAGGTGTGCTTCTTTTGTTTGGTCATCAGTTGACGTACATTGTTTTACACAAACTGAAAGAGGAATGAGTATTGCACTGAACACATCCCATGTGTCACTTAACTGCAGTATTATCAATGATCAAGTTGGAGTGTTAGGTAACCAGCCTACATAATAACAGGGCCATCTAGTGGCTTGCAAATGCCATTGAGGAAATGATCCTGAAGTTCACAAATGTGTATTTCTTTTATGATTATTATCACGTTGGTGATGGTTTATAGTTTCGTTAGAAATATTTTATACCCTTTTTAATATTGGTTTTGATGATCCTGATAGTATGGACATTCTGCTCATAACACGATGAGAGTAGCCCTGTAAACTTTATTTTTTGTTTTATTTGATTGAATTCACATCTAACAAACTTGATCCTTTTCCCATGTTACCTTGTAAATATTTAACTCTCCATATACCTTTTTTTGTTAAAAGAAAAACGTAGAAGTCCTTAAGACTAGGGATCTAAGAACTCTTTTTAATTTTGTGAACATAGCTGTCCATTTTAATAATCATGTCGGCAAACTATACTTTCAATCAAACATCCATTGTCTCCACCTGTGTCATGGTGATTTATGGATGAGGTGACGGATGTATTTAGAACAAAACACTAATGGTTTTTGAGAAGTGTATGAAAGTAATGTACTACTAGATCATGTTGTAGTGTGATGCAGACAATTTAGTTGAGCCAACATGGCCTCGGCAGCACATCTCAGGCATTGAGACCCATAGATTACTAGATAAGACGTTCTTACTTGGCCATATCACCTTTGCAAGGTTTTTGTGCTGTGTGAGGTTTAGTATTCCCTGAAAGATCACACACAAGATGCAGGCACATTTTTCCCACAAGTTCTTTCAAAGAAAATCCATTGAGCATTTTCTTATGTATTGAGTAGATGAACTATAATTACCTGTTCTGTTTGCCAAATTTGATACAATTATGAGGTTCAAATAAGCTAATATTTTGAATTGAATATTTCATAATTTTAAACAAAAGAACTGATTTGGAAATGATTGGACCTCTGTGAAGGCATTGAATGTATATCTTTGTACAAAACTATTTTAGTTCTGAGAATGTCATAATAGACATGTGAAAGAACCTTTTTATAAATATTTTGTATTAGAACATTAACAATGGTAATTTTGTATATACCTATGAAGACTAGGCTTTCTGATTAGCAGAAAGGTAATACATTCCTACATTTAAAAAAAAATGTATTTTTGAAATTGTTACGTAAACATGCTCAATGTTTTATGTGCCTTTTTTATTTGGATTGTCTAAATAAAATAAAACATGATGGGTGGGTTTTGTGGCTGTGTGCCATTTCCTGGTGATTCAGCCTATGGAGGCTAGCTGTTCCACTCATTAGAGCCTCTACACTCATACCCCACAGTAGTACAGATGTTCACACACTTAATTGACAACAGTCGCATTTCCTCTTGTCAGATTGCTTTGTGCCTTTTTTGGCTTTTAGGCCATTTGGGGCCCTGTTCTGTTATTTGAGACACCAAGGGGCTGCCGAGTGGCGCAGCGGTCTGAGGCACTGCATCTCAGTGCTTCGATTCCAGGCTGTATCACAACCGGCTGTGATGGGGAGTCCAGTAGGGCGGCGCACAATTGGCCCAGCATCGAGTTAGGGTTTAGCTGACATAAGCAGTCATTGTAAATAAGAATTTGTTATTAACTGACTTGCCAAGTTAAATAAAGTTTTTTTTTTTTTTTTATAAAACAAAAAACGGTCCAGTTTCCAGACACAGATTAAGCCTAGTCAGACAACATTTTTCAATAGAGAGCTTTGTGTGCGTGTTTGTTTGTTTGCGAAACCTGATGGGTTTGATGCTCTATTGAGTTACTGATGATGCGTGAATGACCTTTCCAGTCTTTATTGCCTTCTGCAGAATAAATTACTACTGATGTGCTGTTTGTTTTATTCAGGTCCAATGTCAATTGCCCACTCCTTTTCAGCTGATCCTCCTTTGATGTGTACACAGTTCAATGTTGCTAGATGATGCTCCCTATTTAAAATGGTAAAATTTTGAAGAGATAAAGGAGATTAGTCTTAAATATTGCATATTGTTTTCATTTAGAAAATATCTACAGTATTTGATTAGTATATTCAGTAGACTGACATGTAGGCCAACATTTCTGCAGTGTTGCAGTATTATGCTATCTCCGCTGACCAACAGCTAACATTAAATGAGGGTTTTATTGCTGTAAACGTTCTTGATATTTATCTGAGAGTCTGTCATAGCTTACCCAACCAAAAACCCAATTTCATTCAAGTGTGACCATTCTTAGAGGCTCAGTTTAAATTGAATGGGAGTACCCCAAATGAAAAACAAGCGTGGGAAGAAGGAAGCAGGTGTTTTTTGTTTTGAGCCTTTTGTCTGTCTCCTCTCCAAAAGAGAATTAATACAACTATTTTGTAGTGAATCTATTATGAATTAACACATAACACCAGTTAATAACATAAAACAGCAAACATATGGCAATTACAATTTTGCTATGCTTCTGATTTTTAAATATTTTTTATACATAAAATCAAATACGACGTAGATTGCATAATTGCTGTTTTCCCCTATCCAAACATACTTACTTACAAAAGTGTAATAAATAAGACCCTGCCCCCACTGATAAAAGTATCTTTGTTGCCCTATGTGCAATTCTCATATTTCTCCGCTAGGCTCCTCTCTTGCGCCATCTGTCTGAAGCCCAAATACATGGTCAAGCAAGGCTATCCGTGCCCAACTGTATTTGCGTGATGGCTAGACGGTCGTAGAGAGGAGGTAAGAGGGAGACGACACTGGTCACGGTCAGGACCATCAGTCAATGGATGACAGCACAGCATTCGGTCGCAACCGCAACTTGCGCCAAGAGAAAACAGCACTTTTGGTCAACGTTTACCTACGACCCTCGGGTAAACCAAGCATTGTTTTTAAATGTTGATAATAGGAACGGGGTGGCTAACGTTTTCTAGCTTCAGATGTTCGTCCGCTCTTCACCTGGTAAGGGTGTTTACATTTCACACATCAAAGATGTAGCTTACAAACCCTATCTAGCTACATTTCAATTGCGCAAACGTTCAAATGTGTCGCTTTATGTTTTAAATACTAATACGCTATTCAATGTTAGGTATCTTATAGATAGCAAGCAGCAACATGCAAACCTGTAAAAAAAAAATACTACCCGTCAACTCGTCAGCTAGCTAGAAGATAACCAACCAGCTAGCCTGTCTGGTAAGGCGGGGGGATGAGAAGTCGCGTACTTCACTGGTCCACGGCACTAATTGCTATCGGGGATTCTTGACGTCGTCCCATTGAAGTTTAAATTTAAGAGCGTTAAGGTCAGGGTATGGTCATCCCAAGGATTCTAGATAGTACTAACTGTGTTTCACTAGCCATATAGCTGGGTGCACCACCGGCAGGAACAATCACGGGGTCTTTGATCTTATGCTGCTGCCTTTGCCCACCGAGGGCCGCAGGGTCTCCTGGCTCAGGTGTCAATGGCCGGGGTTAATTATGTTTTAATGGCAGGTGCATCTGCATGCTATAATCACCTATTTATCATGTTCTCTCTGGTTAGCAGATTTGTCATTCCCGCCGCCTATTGTATTCTTGTAATACATTGTGTTTCAGAAAGCACTAAATACATATTTGAATGTGCCTTATAATTTTCCCAGAGCTATATATTTACAGTATGGCTCTGGACACAAGATCACACCATGCCAGTGTAGACCCATTATTCTGTCGATTCTCACATAGAAACTATTAGGGATCAATGAAAGAAATATGTGTTTGTTAGGGCAAGGATGACAGCACAATATTCATTAGTTTTATTTATTTTACCAGGCAAGTCAGTTAAGAACAAATTCTTATTTTCAATGAAGGCCTAGTTCAGGGGCAGAACAACAGTTTTTTTTTTTTACCTTGTCAGCTTGGAGATTTGTACTTGCAACCATGCAGAGCAAAGGGAACAACTACTCCATGTCTCAGAGCGAGTGACGTTTGAAACGCTATTAGCGCTCACCCCGCTAACTAGCTAGCCATTTCACATCGTTACACCAGCCTAATCTTGGAAGTTGATAGGCTTGAAGTCATAAACTGCGCAATGCCTGAAGCATTGCGAAGAGCTGCTGGCAAAACGCACTAAAGTGCTGTTTGAATGAATGCTTACGAGCCTTCTGGTGCCAACCATCGCTCAGTCAGACTGCTCTATCACATCATAGACTTAATTATAACATAATAACACACAGAAATGCGAGCCGTAGCTCATTCATATGGTCGAATCCGGAAACGATAATTTCAAAAACAAAACTTTTATTCTTTCAGTGAAATACGGAACCGTTCCGTATTTTATCTAACGGATGGCATCCCTAAGTCTAAATATTGCTGTTACATTGCACAACCTTCAATGTTATGTCATCATTACGTAAAATTCTGGCAAATTAGTCCGCAATGAGCCAGGTGGCCCAAACTGTTGTATATACTCTGACTCTGCGTGCAATGAACGCAAGAGAAGTGACACAATTTCACCTGGTTAATATTGCCTGCTTCCCTGGATTTCTTTTAGCTAAATATGCAGGTTTAAAAATATATACTTCTGTGTATTGATTTTAAGAAAGGCATTGATGTTTATGGTTAGGTACACATTGGAGCAACGGCGGTCCTTTTTCGCGAATGCGCACTGCATCGATTATATGCAACGCAGGACACTAGATAAACTAGTAATATCATCAACCATGTGTAGTTATAACTAGTGATTATGGTTGATTGATTGTTTTTTAGAAGATAAGTTTAATGCTAGCTAGCAACTTACCTTGGCTTCTTACTGCATTCGCGTAACAGGCAGGCTCCTCGTGAGGCAGGTGGTTAGAGCGTTGGACTAGTTCACCGCAAGAATTGAATAGTAATTGAATCCCTGAGCTGACAAGGTAAAAATCTGTCGTTCTGCCACTGAACAAGGAAGTTAACCCACCGTTCCTAAGCCGTCATTGAAAATCAGAATGTGTTCTTAACTGACTTGCCTAGTTAAATAAAGTTGTAAAAAAAAATTTTTTTTTAAAGAAATCGGCATCCAAAAGTACAGATTTCCGATTGTTGTGAAAACTTGAAATCGGCCCTAATTATTTTACTAGGTAAGTCAGTGAAGAACAAATTCTTATTTACAATGACGGCCTAGGAACAGTGGATTAACTGCCTGTTCAGGGGCAGAACGACAGACTTGTCAGCTCAGGGGTTTGAACTTGCAACCTTCCAGTTACTAGTCCAACGCTCTAACCACTAGGCTACCCTGCCGCCCCGTTAGTGGAGCATAATCGGCCATTCCCATTAATCGGTCGACCTCTACTTGAGATGCAAGCATAGTCATAGTGGCACTGCTTAGTGTCTTTTCAACAGTCTCCTTATTCTTATGTGAAACCAATAGGGCAGAATAATCCATGTCATTTATGTAGAGCAAAAAAGGAAAGGCCCCAAAACACTCCCCTGAGGGACACCACAATTTAACTCATTAGCATCAGACAGCGGCACGCCCACATACACATCAGTTAGGTATGAATTCACCCATAATAAGGAGTTGGTGCCAAAACCAATTGCTTACAGTTTGTGCAACAAAATATCATGGTTCACAGTATCAAATGCTTTTTGTAGGTCAACCATTACCATATCACAGAAGTTGCCCATGTCAATTTCTTGCTTGATCAAATCATTCAAGTATAGTAAACGTGTCAGTAGAATAGGATTGTCTTAAACCAAACTGAAGGTCATATAAAATGTTATGGTCATCAATGTACTTTAGGATCTGTTCACAGATTCACTTATTTCATAAGGTCCAATATGATCAGCAGCATCACACAGAAATCTAGCCTGGATGTTATATAGTCCTGTAGCTTTCTGTTTGTCAAGGTATTTAAGTCTTTGTAACATCTGAGGTTGAAACCTGGGAAAATCCAAATTGTCCTTCGGAGATGCCCTTGGCTGAATAATAGGTTTGAATAGGATGGTTGGAGTTGGCCAACATGGTTGCTGGCAATCGTGGTGAACAATTCATTAAAATGATCAGCCACCTGTGCTCTGTCAAAAGGTACCATTGATGTTCAGTCCAATGCTGTTTGACTGTTTTTGGCTTGTTGCAAGTGCCTAGATCCTTGAGAGTAGAACCCAGTAGAATCACTCCAGAGTTAAGAAAGCCACAATATGCAGTACATATATTTGAAGGATCTCATTAAAGTAACTCTGGTCTGGAGGTCTATACAGAGCCGCTACCAAAATTGGTTTGCTCTTAGGTAAAAAATATATCTAGCCAAACTGCTTCCATGCGATCATGGTTTAAATCAGTTCTCATGTCAAAACTAATGTCCGCTCTGACATAGATGTACACATCCCCTTCTCTCTGATTTCTGTCCTTTTGGGTAATTAGGAAGTTTTCTCTTTCTGGCGGGCAAGCAAATTCATCTATTTTTTGGCAGTAGACTGCATACATTAAGATGTAGACCAGTGATCACCAACCTTTTCTGATTCAAGATCACTTCCCTAGTCAAAAAGCAAGCTGAGATCTACTGCTCAGATATTTTTTTTTACATTAACCTCACACAGTTTTGTAGGAATGAAGTTTGGGCAGTAGGTCTAATACATTATCACAGCATATTGGCTATATGATTGGCCTGCCAATATTGTTAATCAGACCATATTATATTTCAAAACTCAAGCTTTGATAACAAAATACATTAGTTGGTTTAGCACTTGTGAGGCACAGTGGAGCATGAATTGAAATCATTAGCTTTTTTATTTTACTGGACTGATGGTACCTGCATCTGAGGGTCAACGAGGTCAAATCACGACATCAGTGATCTTCAGGTCGAAAAGTCGAAGCCCTAGAAAGATCCCAGAGTTTCCGACTTGGAATTCCGAGTTGGATGACCATTCAAAACTATTTTTCCCAACGGTCCCTGCTTTCTCCTTCCTTTCCTCTGGTGAGACTGACCAGAGAGAGGGGACATCGTCTTCCACCTGATGGCGAAACTCGAGTCGCACCGCATCTGCCTCATGCACAAATTCATGTTGTTCCTATGACCAGAGAAAGTGAAATATTCCTTAATATTAAAATCGACATGACAAGATGCTAATAATAATAAAATGCAGGGCTGTTGATACTTGGCTACTCATTCATCATGGAAGCTCTGTAGCCACGGTGATTTGAGCTATCCGAATGGACAGAGCAGTAGGTGCACTCGATTTAGTCACAGATTTGCCGGTCCGCCGGGCAGGCGTAGGTTGTCTTATGGGAACACCTTTCTACCCGGTGAGCAGGACTTTTGAATCAAGTGCACTTACCGGCAACAGCTCAACACGATTTTAAAGAAGGAGCGCAAGCCTTTATCGTTTGATGGCTTTTCTACAGAAATATTTGGTCATCGACCGGTTGGCGACCACTGATCTAGACAATGCAAACCTCTGTGGGCGAGGGGCTTGACTCTGGATGATGTTGTCATCTAGAGTCACACGTATTTATTTTCCAACCTATAGCACACAATATTTTACAAACAGCGGGTTTTTAGAGGACCAGTGTTTTAATTTTTGCCATGAAAAAAATATTGGGATACTGGTATCGTCACAGCCCTAATATTCATCAAATGTTCAGCACCAATTGGTAGATAAAAAAAATACTGATCATGTATATTATTTAGGGTAAGGAAAATATATATGAATAATAAAAATAAAAAATAGTTTGGAAAGCATTTACACACTAAATACAGTGAGCTCCAAAAGTATTGGGACAGTGACACGTTGTTTTTTTTGGCTCTCTACTCCAGCACTTTGGATTTGAAATGATACAATGACTATGAGGTTAAATTGCAGGGCATTTTCATCCATATCATGTGAAATGTTTAGAAATTACAGCACTTTTTGTGTATAGTCCCCCATTTTAGGGGACCAAAAGTATTGGGACAAATTCACTTAAATGCATCCAACAAATCATTGCGTGCTAGGAATATGGGACCAAACACTACATTTTTGACTACTTTAAAACACATGCTGTTTGTTTTGGTTGTGTTTCAGATTTTTTCGTGCCCAATATTGTATTGTGTCCTTTTGGAGTCACTTTTATTGTAAATAAGAATAGAATATGTTTCTAAACACTTTACATTCATGTGGATGCTACCATGATTATTATAATAATAAGATGTTAGATGTTTCTAAACACTTATCCATTTAATGTGGATGCTACCATGATTATTATAATAATAAGATGTTAGATGTTTCTGAACACTTATCCATTTCATGTGGATGCTACCATGATTATTATAATAATAAGATGTTAGATGTTTCTGAACACTTATCCATTTCATGTGGATGCTACCATGATTACGGATAATCCAGAATTAATTGTGAACAAAATGAGTGAGAAAGTTAGACGCACAAATACCATACCCCGAAGACATGCTCACATCTCACCACTACAATAACAAGGCAGGTTAGCATTTTTCTAATGTTTTGTACACTATATTGGTGAATAAAAATACAGTGGTTTGATTCATCTAAAAAAGTTTCCATATTCAATTGTAACCCATGAAATATTGGAAGGTGAGTAAAGTGTACAGTAGTTGTTTAACAGTATTCCTATGAATCTGTCCTAATAATCCTCACTAATCATGGAACTGTGAACTGTGCTAGGCTTGATACACTGTTTATACCGTATACTGGGCTATTTTCATATACAGACGGTATGATTTTCAATAAGTGCCTTCAGAAAGTATTCATACGCCTTGACTTATTCCACATTGTGTTGTGTTACAGTCTGAGTTCAAAATGTTATTTTCTCACCCATCTACACACAATGCACGATAAAAACAAAGAAATGTTTGCAAATGTATTATACAGTTATTTCATGTACATAATATTCACACACATGAGTCAATTCTTTGTAGAAGCACCTTTTGGCAGTGATTACAGCTGTGAGTCTTTCTGGATACGTCTCGTAAGAGCTTTCTACACCTGGATTGTGTAACGATTCGAATGGAAGGGGGAGCATCATAGTCCTAATGAGGCCATACTGCCAACAAAGTATACCATGTAGCCTACACTGTCAATGATACCTTACCTCAGGAGGAGGATTTTGAGGTTCCTGTTCGAGATCCCCTCTTTTCATATTGATTGGCTAAATCCAAAAAAAACCATCTAGACTAGGCCTAGCTAGCCAAAGATAATATTTGTGTGTAGGCCCACCTATCACCACATGTTGTCCATTGTGTCTGTCTTTCATCACAGAGATTTATCAAACAGTCCTTTGTCTTCTACCGGTAGGCCTTATCTGTAATCAGCTCAGGGCCTAAACCAGCAGGCATTAGTTATGGGTGATGTAAGCAAGCCCTATGCTGCATGTAATTCACAAGAGCAAAGCAGTCCTCCCCTGGCTCCCATATCGGTAAGCAGCTACAGTAGCCTACATGAGGACAAAGAGCTGTGGTGGATTGTGGTGCTAAATATAGCTGGGCGCTAGGTTCAGATTAGTGTTGAATAGTGAAAAGTGAGGAATCGGTGTGTGGGAATTTCATTCAGACAGCTCACTGGCTTTAATTGATGTAGGCCTATTTTATCCCAGATAAGTATCTGGAAGAAGAGCTTGACCAATGATTCTGCTTGTGAATCTGTAGCTGCCAGTCAACCCTGTCTTTCAGTCAGTTCAGCCTAACATAAATTATGCTGAATGGAAAGGAAAGGAATGTAAAGATAGTATTTTTGTATGTTCAGTGTCTGGCCTCTGCTGAACTGTGGCACTTCTCTGTATCAGATCATAGAAATGTTTTTTTGAGCAGAAACTCTTAGAACTGTTAGCAGGCAATCCATAGGCCAGTGCAGAGCAGTGTGTCCTTGGTGCAGCACTGTGATTCACAAGTTCACGTCCCACTGCCCTATTTCATTATGAGTGCTCCATTATGTTTTCAAATGACCTCCCCTGTCAGGGCAGTATGATTTAGAGCAGGGTTATGGGACAATCTGCCTGCTCTCCTTGTGCTCTAATGCAGCAGCGGTGTACCAGGTTCAGTTCCACCACCTGGTCCAAGTCTCAGACCCTACTAGCATTTAAACAACTTGATCCAGTGCCTCTGTGAACTCTTATTATCCCTAATCTGACACTGTCTAATGCCTACTGATTGACTGTGATGAGGTCCTGCTGGGCTAGGCTGGCTTCATAGTCACACCTCCTGGCCCAGGTCTCTGGGAAACAAACTACCGCATGGCGGTGTGGAGTGTTGACTCAGTGGCAGCCTGATTAATTCAGCTCCTGTAACCTACTTAGGCGGTGCATGTATCGGCCCTCTGGGTCACGATGCAGTTGGCAGCGGGTGGTGCCTCTGCCCTTCCCTGGCACTGGCTGACTCTATTCTGGTGCCTGGGGACACAAGCGTTGCCGTGGGAATGCAGACGCCTAGGGTGTCGAGGTCGGGAAAGTAATGCATTCAGACAGCGCCTCTGCCTGAGAGGGACCCAGCTGATTGGAGAAAAAAAGATGGAGAAATTGAAATATGATGACATTGTTTGAGCACTATGAATTTGGAAACTACACACTCGACATGGTTTAATGTGCCAATAAATTAGCACAATCTACTTATTCGTTTTTTCTAATTGCCGCCGTCTTGGAGCTAGTATTGGGATCATGTATACTGTGCTAATGCCGACACAAAAAAATCAAAATAAAGTAACAGCATTGTACAATACGGCGAACTTAGCAAATGAGGCATTTGTGATAAGAACATGGGGGCTGCCATCTTTATGCACCTTCGCCATTGTAACGCCACCTTCTTTCTGTGTGTGTGTGTGTGTGTGTGTGTGTCTTCAAAAAATGTGTAGCCTTTTTATAACCTCCTTGGACACACTACTGCTCGAGTGGAACTTCTCCATTTGTACCGCTGCTCATTGTGTTGATGCCTGTCTGCTTCATTCTGTTCCTGTTCCCGACACTGCAGGTGCTGAAGGGATGTGTGGGTTGGAAGTATTAGGACACATCTAGTCCACCTCTGCTCAGAGAGAACACATCTAGTCCACCTCTGCTCAGAGAGAACACATCTAGTCCACCTCTTCTCAGAGAGAACATAGCGCTGTGTCTTCCACACACTGCCTGCCTGGGGAGACCAGCCACCACATCCTCAGAGCATTGGATGCAGCTGGGTCAAAACCAGAGGAGAAGAGAGAATGGCTTTCTGTGGTGCTGTGATGATGAGAGGATAACGGGGCCAAGCACTGAGGGCCCTGAGGTGGACAGGCACAGTTGAAGCAGCAGGCCAGGGTTGAGCCAGGCAGGCAGTGGGCACCCACCGTCCAGGGACCAGGAGCCACCATTTCTCGGGTGGTGTGGCCGGCGCGGAGGAGGGGCGCCGTGCGGAGGCTGGAGGCACTCTGGATGATGACCAGCCTGTTCCGCCGCCGCAACAGTGGTAACCATGGTGACGTGGCATCACACAGCGACAGCCCAGTCCCAGCTGAACTCAACAACGGTAATCCCAGTGGGGGTGGGCGAACGGTGCGGCGTCTGGAGTTCAACCAGGCTATGGAGGACTTCAGGACTATGTTCCCCAGCATGGAGCAGGAGGTGATAGAGTGTGTGCTGCGGGCCAACCACGGAGCCGTGGACTCCACTATCGACCAGCTGCTCCAGATGAGCCTGGAAGGACACGGCTCTGATGACGGCTCCGACTCAGAGGACAACATCCCCCCTGAGGTACGTCTGCATGGGGGCAGGGGTGCTGGTATGAGAACTTGTGAGTAGCCCAGATAAAACTAAATGAACACAACCTAAGACAGTCTGAGACCATAGCATATCATGAAATGTATGTCAAGGTTGTCAGATACTTTTTCACCCAATAGTAGTTATTCATTCACACACCTTATTTCCCTGTGTTTTGCCTCTTCAAACCAGATGGTTGTTCTTGGGGAGGGAAAAGTATTTTTAATGTTGCTCTTAATATGCTTTTGTCGTGGGTGACATGCATTTCTCTGGAGGGCATGTGATTATGCACTGCTATTGTGGATAGAAAGCTTTGATAAACTGCCTAAAGCGATCTTCAAAAGCTTGACAATAGCTAGAGGTGCACACTTTGTGGTCTCTCGTGCAATGGGGTGACTGTTGTGGACAGCCAAGACCAGCCATTCCTTTGGAACTCCCTTGGTGCTGATACATAAACTATTGCTGAGTAGTAACAAGATTGTATCAAGTGCAATATTGGACTGGCAAGCTGTTCACTTTGTATTTGATTAAATTACAGCAGGTCTCTCAGTTTCAGCCATATTGAGTGTTTTTATTAGCCTTTGTCCACTCTGGCTGTATTCCACCATGCACCACACAGGTTATGAACTGTTTGTTTATTTCCCCCAATCATTCTGAAAGACTTGAGGGAGAAAGAGAAGATTAAGAGCTGCACTTAAATTACACTGAATGTACAAAACATTAAGAATGCTTCCTAATATTGACTTGCACCTCCCATTTTGCCCTCAGAACAGCCTCAATTTGTCATGGTATGGACTCTCCAAGGTGTCGAAAGTGTTCCACAGGGATGCTGGCCCATGTTGACTCCAATTCTTCCCATTGTTGTGTTAAGTTGGCTGGATGTCCTTTGGGTGGTGGACCATTCTTGATACACACAGGAAACTGTTGAGCGTGAAAAACCCAGCAGCGTTGCAGTTCTTGACACTCAAACCGGTGCGCCTGGCACCTAAACACCCCATTCAAAGGCACTTCAATATTTTGTCTTGCCCATTCAGGCTCTGATTGGCACACATACACAATCCAAGTCTCAATTGTCTCAGGGCTTAAAAATCCTTCTTTAACATGTCTCCTCCCCTTCATCTACACTGACTGAAGTGGATTGAACAAATGACATTAATAAGGGACCATAGCTTTCACCTGGATTCACCTGGTCAGTCTGTCAGTCTATTCTACCTAACATGCTAGGCTGTTTTAAAAGTAAAGTTAATTTCAATCAACCGTTTATTAAATACAGGATTAAAGAGTGCTGCTGGTCTAGTTGAATAAACAGCTCAATACCAAGCGCTCACAATGCCTCTAATTTAGGGCAGAGAGGCTGTGCTGTATTGCCAATGAGTAGTTATAATACAGATTCATAATTAATTTAATCTGCTCTTTGAAGTGTCCACATGTGCCATCTGATGGGATTTTCAAGACCTTTTAGAACATTCTCAATGGTTCCCCTGACCTCTGACCCTGTAGATCCTGGAGCGGACGTTGGAGCCGGACAGCTCTGACGAGGAGCCCCCGCCGGTCTACTCTCCGCCCTCCTATGACATGCACATCTACGACAGGAAGTACCCAGATCAGGTCCTGCCCACAGCATCACCACCACCCAGGCAAGAGAAGAAGGGGAGGGAGGGAGGGAGGGAGGGAGGGAGAGAGGGCTCAGGGCTGTCTGCGAGGCTCTGACCTCATTTCATCACTTAAAGGAGAATGATAGATGGCTGGGATAGTGTGAATGAATGAATGCATTTTCTCTTATACCATCATTTACATGAGTGATGAGATGCATATATTCTTCGTTGTTGCTTTCTCAATATCTAATACATGATATGGCTGCTCAGCAATTCATGTTGTGAGTGCTTTGAAAGCCAAGAGGTTTGTGATACATTGAATGCTCCACCTGCTGTCTAATGAATGCTACTGCATTAGCTATGAAGTCCATGTTCTGTACTGTGCCCTAACTTGAGTAGATCTGTAGACATAATGCTAGTGACACTTTTGTTAGATGTAGACAATCTTATGTGTGCCAAGGAGGGAACCTGTGAGAAGAAATAAGAGAAACAGACAGGTTTATGCTAGACCGATCCTTTGAAGATGACCAAAACACGTCATTATTGATATGTACACTTATAGAACATAGCATTGATGGGACTAACAATATCCTTTCCCATCTCTGTGCCAGCTTTGATGCCAGTCAATCCCGTCCCTGCCAGCCCCCTCCTGGTCCACACCCTCCTGCCAGTCAAAGGCAGATTGGAAGTTACAGGAACTGGAACCCACCGTTACTAGGCAACCTCCCTGATGATTTCCTCCGGATCCTGCCTCAGCAGCTGGACAGTCTGCCAGTAGGTAGATTTATGGGTCAGCCCCTAATGGACCATTAACCCACACTCCCATCACTTACAGACCACTGCCTGGGCGCTCTGCTCTCATAGCCAACTGGCTGGATAATTACCAGCCTTTGCAACAGACTGCACATGAAGAAAAATACAGTTCAACTATTTATACAGATTCAATTCCCTGGTACACACCCCCCCAATTTTTAAAAATAATTTTACAATTCATGGTACAATTTTATTCAAAGCTGAAGCATTTCCACATAGGACTTTGACACGTCTAACATTGTTCTCTCTGGTCCCTCCCTTCCTGCAGCGCTCTCACAGCAGCCTAACGCCGACTAGTCTGACCCAGCCCTCCTGCTCTTCCTCCCTGTTGTCCATGACGCAGCAGGTTGAGCCTGGGGCTGGGGCGGCGGCCAGGGCAGGCCAGGTTGGCATGGAGACGGACCAGGAGAGAAAGCTGAAGCAGTACTTGGAGGATGAGCGCATAGCCCTCTTCCTGCAGAACGAGGAGTTTATGAGGGAGCTGCAGCGCAACCGCGAGTTCCTCATCGCCCTTGAGAGAGGTGTGCATACACATACAAATGTTTTTTTTAAATTTCATCATTTGCAAAGGTCTTATACACTACTTAGTGATGATATCACTATGCTTTCATCCCCAGCAATCAAGCTATGAAGAGTCAGTAAAAGAAGGTCTCTGTCATGGCAGTGCTTTTCTCCTCATTCCCTCCACCTCTTCTCTAGTAGTGCATGAAGGAGAGCTTCTCAGCTCCTGCTACATGCCTCCATGCTTTTAACTCCATTGATGCTGAGACATCGGCTCCCTCTGTTTTTAGATCGGCTGCAGTATGAGTCAAAGGCATCCAAGTCCCATCATTCACCAGCTTTCATGGGGACGTCCACTCCAGGTAGATATCGTTCATCTGCACTCCATAGCATTTAGCTCCATTCTCGTTCTGGCTCAGTCTGAAACTGTCCAGGTTTCTTCATGCGGGGCCTGTGTACAGCGGGCTCCTGCAGTGAAATGCCTTATTTTCAAGGCACACAGAGAAAGTGTGACTTATTGTGCATCTCAGTTGTTGTGTGTGTCTCTGTGTGCATCCCTGTGTGTCTTTCTCTTGTGCTCGCATGTCTCTGTGCGTGGTCTATTTCACGCTGCTTGTCTGTGTTCTAGGAGATAATTGTGCCTCAGGCTCTGGGGAGGCCTGCACCAATGTTACAGATGACGCCTTGTTCCGTGACAAACTCAAGCACATGGGCAAATGTAAGAACACTCAATCTGTCGCTCTCTGGGCCATAACCAAATCATTTTCTCAATGTGTGTGTCTCTATCATTTCAAAATTCAAAATGTAATTAGAACTTTCCATATTGGGCATGTCCAGTTAGCATGACGTGCTTCTAGCAGTACGTGGAACTGTAAATGATGGATGCTGAAGGACATGACCCTTTCACAGTCTGTGCTCCAGAAAGCTCTAGGAAAACCAACTTTCCTACCGTCTCTGCACTTGAATGAGATGTTAATAAGATGTTTTTTAAAATATATAATGATGTATTCATGGACATATGCTTTTTCAAATCAGAACAATCATATTCAATTAAAAAAAACTTTCTATTTGATCCTGTAATCCTCCACAGCTACGCGAAAGAAGCTTTTTGAAATCGCTAGAGCTTTCTCTGAAAACACCCGAAGAAGAAAAACAAAAAGAAGGGCCCTCATGAAACATCATTCGTATCCTTCCACTTCACCAGTGGTCCCTGCCACCACCCATCGCCTCCCCCTCCTTTCCCTAGTCTCGAGAACTCGACCCTAGGCAATAGTGACTAGGGTCTGGTTTCAATTACGGACTCTTTTGGCATAGAGGAACTACCTCACTATACTATCTTCTTGAATAAAATGCTAAATAGTAGCAAGTAAGTCAAAGATCACAGAGGTTATTTTTAATGAGTGCATTTCGCAAGTGGCTAGTTTGCATCAACAACCTTCATTAAAGCCCTTGCAAAGGTTTTGCCTGCAAAATTTGGTTTCAAATTGTGACGTTCTGGCATGTCTGCATTGTGATTTGTTGAGAGGACCCACCCCAGACATTTTTTCCCCCCTTATTGAAGTTGCCAAAAGAGTAGATCATTGAAACCAGATCCTGGCCTAGGGTCGGGTTTACAAGACGATCCTCTCTCTGGCAGGCCTCCATGCTCAGGAGTCATTGCCCAATGGATCTTTTGTCCTTGCCAGAAGTGACAGTGAGGTTCAAATGAACTGAACAGATGTGCTTGCATTGTACAGATGTAATTAACTATCCCTCAGAGACTTCTCTGCATGTTGATGAGTGGCTGTAATATCTGCCTTTGTTTCTACTGTTGATGTCATTTGGTTTGAGTTCCAGGGAAAGTCTCATTTAGTATCCAGTTGGCGGGTCATATGCTGGGCTTCATCATATTTACATTTTAGTAATTTAGCAGATGCTCTTATCCAGAGCGACTTACAGTAGTGAGTGCATACATTTTCATACCGTTAGGGCTGTGCTGAATTAGGAGGTCCTTTCATGGCCTTGACTCTGAACTTGCATTCATAGTATTGTGTATAAACGTCTGCCTCTCTCCTTAACATCCTCTACCAGACTGGGTAATGCTGCCTCCACTGCCAACCTCTTGGAAGATGAAGAAGCTGGACACCTGAGTGGTACATTTATCCATGTTGTTTTAATATCATTCTAATCAAGAAACCTAATTGAATCATATGAGGCATGATTGTTCGATTGTTTCATTTAGGCCTAGTCCAACTGTAAACAGGGAGGTGAATTTAGTCCGCATGCTAGTTTGTATGAACCTAACTCATGTGTCTGTACAGAGGAGGACAGCATGCTCAAGAGACCAGGCCCTCAGGAAGAGGAGGTGCCCCAACAGGAAGTGTTATCATGGTGAGAGAGCAGTAACACTGCACACAAAAAAACATACTAATTACTATACCTTGAAAACTAGACATTTTTCATCTTTTGGATTTCCTCAACTAACCATTATCTTAACTATTTATTTGACAGAGTTGTCATATAGTTTTGTCTGTGACAATGGAAGAACAATATGGCTCACACTACCCTCTTCTTGACCCGAACCAGCCTGTCCCAAGTCCCTTGGAATATTACTACCTTCAGATGAAATTTCCCAGTTAATGAAGTCGTAAGTCCTGTTTTAGAAGTCAGAGCAATTCTTCCTACCAATGAGATTTCATCTAGCGCGATGAGCTAGCTAACATTGCTAATGATAAAGTTAGCTAGCTTGCTTAACTTTGACAATATGGTAAACTAGCTATTATCCACATTGATAAGTTTGACAGCGTCAAACATTAATTTGCTTTATCATCTTATGGTTGATGAAAGGTCAGTGATGAAACGTCACAACTCTTAAATTGGTTATCTTCTCTGACTTTCACTCTTGGAATTCCAACATGGGAGGGTTGTTCAAGTGCTTATTTCCCAGTCGGAACATCGTATTTCCCACTTGAGTAGCATTTGAAGGTAGCATATTGCTCTTTTGATTTAATGTTTCAGAAATCATCAAACTAGCTAGTTAGGTACTTTTTAAAATATTTAAGTTATATGTCAAATGTATTGTTATTGATGGTGAATATTTAAAAAATGTTATGATTAGAAAAACTATATTTAAAATATTGAAATTATTCCTGATAATTGCTGGGTGATACAGTAAAGGCACAGTGAAAGCTGGAGTTGTAATTCTGATAGGACTCAGGACCCTAGTGCATTTTACTCTCATATGAATGGGTTTGAACATGTCTAGCTCCGGAACATTCAAACAGTTCATTTCTGGCCCCATGTGAGTTACTCTGTGTGCAACAGCGAATGTTCTAGTTTATGCTTCCCCCAATGTAATTATATTCTCCCAATCTGAGACTATACTCTCTACCAAGTTGTCTGCCTTAAGGTTCAACAACAAGGTCCAGATAGGAACATTTCCTTCCATTGATCTAATGGTACAGTTGAAGTCGAAAGTTTACATACATTTAGGTTGGAGTCATTTAAAACTCGTTTTTCAACTACTCCACAAATTTCTTGTTAACACATTATAGTATTGGCAAGTCGGTTAGGACATCTACTTTGTGCATGACACAAGTAATTTTTCCAACAATTGTTTACAGAGAGATTATTTCACTTATAATTCACTGTATCACAATTCCAGTGGGTCAGAAGTTTACATACACTAAGTTGACTGTGCATTTAAACAGCTTGGAAAATTCCAGAAAATTATGTCATGGCTTTAGAAGCTTCTGATAGGCTAATTGACATCATTTGAGTCCATTGGAGGTGTGGATGTATTTCAAGGCCTACCTTCAAACCCAGTGCCTCTTTGCTTGACATCAGGTGTAAATCAAAAGAAATCAGCCAAGACCTCAGAAAAACAATTGTAGAACTCCATAAGTCTGGTTCATTCTTGGGAGCAATTTCCAAACGCCTGAAGATACCACGTTCATCTGTACAAACAATAGTACGCAAGTATAAACACCATGGAACCACGCAGCCGTCATACCGCTCAGGGTGGAGATGCGTTCTGTCTCCTAGAGATGAACGTACTTTCGTGCGAAAAGTGCAAATCAATCCCAGAACAACAGCAAAGGACCTTGTGAAGATGCTGGAGGAAATTGTCAAATTGTCATGCTGGAGGAAATTGGTACAAAAGTAGTTATATCCACAGTAAAAACGAATCCTATATCGACATAACCTGAAAGGCCGCTCAGCAAGGAAGAAGCCACTGCTCCAAAACTGAAATAAAAAAGCCAGACTACGGTTTGCAACTGCACATGGGGACAAAAATCATACTTTTTGGAGAAATGTCGTCTGGTCTGATGAAACAAAAATAGAATTGTTTGGCCATAATGACCGTTGTTATGTTTGGAGGAAAAATGGGGAGGCTTGCAAGCCGAAGAATACCATCCCAACCGTGAAGCACGGGGGTGGCAGCATCATGTTGTGGAAGTGTTTTGCTGCAGGAGGGACTGTTGCACTTCACAAAATGGATGGCATCATGAGGAAGATATATGTGGATATATTGAAGCAACATCTCAAGACATCAGTCAGTTTTTCACCCAAGTTAAAGCTTGGTCGCAAATGGGTCTTCCAAATGGACAGTCACCCTCAGCATACTTCCAAAGTTATGGCTGAAGGACAACAAAGTGAAGGTATTGGAGTGGCCATCACAAAGCCCTGACCTCAATCCTAAAGAAGATATGTGGGCAGAACTGAAAAAGTGTGTGCGAGCAAGGAGGCCTCCAAACCTGACTCAGTTACACCAGCTCTGTCAGAAGGAATGGGCCAAAATTCACCTAAGTTATTGTGGGAAGCTTGTGGAAGGCTACCCAAAAAGTTGGACCCAAGTTAAACAATTGAAATGCAATGCTACCAAATACTAATTGAGTGAATGTAAACTTCTGACCCACTGGGAATGTGATGAAATAAATAAAAGCTGAAATAAATCATTATCTCTACTATTATTCTGACATTTCATGTTCTTAAAATAAAGTGGTGATCCTAACTGACTTAAGACAGGGAATATTTACGAGGATTAAATGTCAGGATTTGTGAAAAACTGAGTTGAAATGTATTTGGCTAAGGTGTATGTAAACTTCCAACTTTAACTGTATATTCCCAGAGATGACTAATGTAGGGGAATACTGTTTCCAGTGTAACCAGCGAGCTCTGGTTTGAATCTGAATCTGGACCTTCAGTGTAACAGTATCCATGGGTTTTCACCTTTTAGCATGCCTATGCCTATTTAGTAAGTTTAGAAAATAATGAATTTACTGTTTCTCATGTACATTATTAGAAACACTATGAAGTTCCTTCTTCTGTTTGTGGCCCCTACATCTTGTTTTGCTTACAGAAGAGCAGTTAGACCTTCAATTGTGAGTTGAGGCTTAACTTTCACGGTTAAATCTACTTGCAATTTTCATATTCTACCATTTTCATTCTTAATGAATTGTCTTTTTCAACCACATGTGTTCTTGCTGGTGAATATCACTGCTATGTCTCTCAGAGTATACCTTTTTGCACCTCAGAACTTTTACTCAAGTGGTATGTTTTTGTTATTTAAAGAAGAAGAAATGATGTCTATTATTTGAAGATAACAGTTTTACTCCTGTGTTGCTTGTAGCTACTTAGGAAAGGAAGCTCGAGACTATCACAATGATCCAATGGCTTTATGTGATCCTACTGTAAATGAGACCAGTAAGACTTGATAGAAGTTTTTATATTTTGTCTTCCATATTTATTTATTTTTTACAATACCAGTACTTCCTGATATTGCTCATGCTGGTTTAGACTTGTATTTATCTGCATCTCATTAAGTGCATTTAGAAATTAGTCAGACCCCTTGACTTTTTTCCACATTGTTACATTGTAGCCTAAAGATCTAAAAGATCTAAAAATTGATCAAATTGTGTTTTTTTCACCTCATCAATCTACACACAATAACCCATAATGACAAAGCAAAAACAGTTATTTACATTTTTTTCCTGCAAATTTATACAAAATTAAAAATGGAAATATGACAAGTATTCAGACCCTTTACTCAGTACTTGAAGCACATTTTGCAGCGATTACAGCCTCGAGTTTTCTTGGGTATGACGCTACGAGCTTGACACACCTGTATTTGGGGAGTTTCTCCCATTCTTCTCTGCAGATCCGCTCAAGTTCTGTCAGGTTGGATGGGGAGTGTCACTGCACAGCTTTTTTTCAGGTCTCTCCAGAGATGTTCGATAGGGTTCAAGTCTGGGCTCTGGCTGGGCCACACAAGGACATTCAGAGACTTGTCCCGAATCCACTCCTGCGTTGTCTTTGCTGTGTGCTTAGGGTCATTGTCCTGTTGGAAGGTGAATCTTTTTCCCCAGTCTGAGGTCCTGAGCACTCTGGAGCAGGTTTTCATCAAGGATCTCTCTGTACTTTGCTCCGTTCATCTTTCCCTCGACCCTGACTGGTCTCCCAGTCCCTGCCTCTGAAAACATCACAGCATGATGCTACCACCACCATGCTTCACCGTAGGGATGTTGTCAGGTCTCCTCCAAACGTGATGCTTGGCATTCAGGCCAGAGTTCAATCTTGGTTTCATCAGACCAGAAAATCTTATTTCTCATGGTCTGAGAGTCCTTTAGGTGCCTTTTGGCAAACTCCAAGTTGGCTGTCATGCAGTTGTGGAAAAAGTACCCAACTGTCATACTTGAGTAAAAGTAAAGATACCGTAATAGAATATGACTCAAGTAGAAGTCAGTCACCCAGTAAAATTCTACTTGAGTAAAAGTCTCAAAGTATTTGGTTTAAAATATACTTACAGTGGGGCAAAAAAGTATTTAGTCAGCCACCAATTGTGCAAGTTCTCCCACTTAAAAAGATGAGAGAGGCCTGTAATTTTCATCATAGGTACACTTCAACTATGACAGATAAAATGAGGGAGAAAAAAATCCAGAAAATCACATTGTAGGATTTTTTATGAATTTATTTGCAAATTATGGTGGAAAATAAGTATTTGGTCAATAACAAAAGTTTATCTCAATACTTTGTTATATACCCTTTGTTGGCAATGACAGAGGTCAAACGTTTTCTGTAAGTCTTCATAAGGTTTTCACACACTGTTGCTGGTATTTTGGCCCATTCCTCCATGCAGATCTCCTCTAGAGCAGTGATGTTTTGGGGCTGTTGCTGGGAAACATGGACTTTCAACTCCCTCCAAAGATTTTCTATGGGGTTGAGATCTGGAGACTGGCTAGGCCACTCCAGGACCTTGAAATGCTTCTTACGAAGCCACTCCTTCGTTGCCCGGGCGGTGTGTTTGGGATCATTGTCATGCTGAAAGACCCAGCCACGTTTCATCTTCAATGCCCTTGCTGATGGAAGGAGTTTTTCACTCAAAATCTCAAGATACATGGCCCCGTTCATTCTTTCCTTTACACGGATCAGTCGTCCTGGTCCCTTTGCAGAAAAACAGCCCCAAAGCATGATGTTTCCACCCCCATGCTTCACAGTATGTATGGTGTTCTTTGGATGCAACTCAGCATTCTTTGTCCTCCAAACACGACAAGTTGAGTTTTTACCAAAAAGTTATATTTTGGTTTCATCTGACCATATGACATTCTCCCAATCTTCTTCTGGATCATCCAAATGCTCTCCAGCAAACTTCAGACGGGCCTGGACATGTACTGGCTTATGCAGGGGGACACGTCTGGCACTGCAGGATTTGAGTCCCTGGCGGCGTAGTGTGTTACTGATGGTAGGCTTTGTTACTTTAGTCCCAGCTCTCTGCAGGTCATTCACTAGGTCCCCCCGTGTGGTTCTGGGATTTTTGCTCACCGTTCTTGTGATCATTTTGACCCCACAGGGTGAGATCTTGCATGGAGCCCCAGATCGAGGGAGGTTATCAGTGGTCTTGTATGTCTTCCATTTCCTAATAATTGCTCCCACAGTTGATTTCTTCAAACCAAGCTGCTTACCTATTGCAGATTCATTCTTCCCAGCCTGGTGCAGGTCTACAATTTTGTTTCTGGTGTTCTTTGACAGCTCTTTGGTCTTGGCCATAGTGGAGTTTGGAGTGTGACTGTTTGAGGTGGTGGACAGGTGTCTTTTATACTGATAACAAGTTCAAACAGGTGCCATTAATACAGGTAACGAGTGGAGGGCAGAGGAGCCTCTTAAAGAAGAAGTTACAGGTCTGTGAGAGCCAGAAATCTTGCTTGTTTGTAGGTGACCAAATACTTATTTTCCACCATAATTTGCAAATAAATTCATAAAGAATCCTACAATGTGATTTTCTGGATTTTTTTTCTCATTTTGTCTGTCATAGTTGAAGTGTACCTATGATGAAAATTACAGGCCTCTCTCGTCTTTTTGAGTGGGAGAACTTGCACAATTGGTGTCTGACCAAATACCTTTTTGCCCCACTGTAAGTAATCAAAAGAACAAGTATAAATAATTTCAAGTTCCTTATATTAAGCAAACCAGATGGCACCATTTTCTTGGATGGAATATGAATGACATTCTTCCAATATGCTGTGATAGGTCCGATGTTGCTCAGTTGGTGGAGCATGGTAGTTAGTCTTGTCCCATCGCTGCAACTCTCGTATGGACTCGGGAGTGGCGAAGGTCGAGAGCCATGCGTCCTCCGAAACACGACCCTGATTCTTGACCCTGACCTTGATTCTTGACATACTGCTTGCTTAACCCGTAAGCCAGCCATACCAATGTGTCTGAGGAAACACTGTACAACTGGCGACTGTAGTCAGCTTGCAGGCTCCCATAAAGGCTTGATTGGTGGAGTGCTGCAGAGATGGTGGTCCTTCTGGAAGGTTCTCCCATCTTCACAAAGGAACTCTGGAGCTCTGTCAGTGTCCATCGGGTTCTTGGTTACCTCCCTGACCAAGGCCCTTCTCCCGCGATTGCTCAGTTTAGCCGGGCGGCTAGCTCTAGTAAGAGTCTTGGTGGTTACAAACTTCTTCCATTTAAGAATAATGGAGGCCACTGGGTTCTTCGGGATCTTCTATGCTGCGTACATGTTTTTAGTGTCCTTCCCCAGATCTGTGCCTCGACACAATCCTGTATCTGAGCTCTACGGACAATTCCTTCAACCTCATGGCTTGCTTTTGGCACTGACATACACTGTCAACTGTGGGCATTATATAGACAGGTGTGTGCCTTTGCAAATCATGTTCAATCAATTGAATTTACCACAGGTGGACTCAAGTCAAGTCAAGTTGAACAGACATCTGAAGGATGATCAATGGAAACAGGATGCACCTGAGCTCAATTTTGAATCTTGTAGCAAAGGGTCTGAATACTTATATAAATAAGGTATTTCTTTGTTCTTTTTATTTATATATATATATATGTGTGTGTGTGTGTGTGTGTGTGTGTGTGTATGTGTGTATATATATATATATATATATATATATATACATAAAAATAGCCGTTTTTGCTTTGTCATTATGGGGTATTGTGTGTAGATAGAGTTTTTGTATTTAATCACTTTTAGAATAAGGATGTAACGTAAGAAATTCTGGAAAAAGTGAAGGGGTCTGAATACTTTCTGAATGCACTGTATGTAGCTAGATATGTATAAATTGAAATGGTTTAAACGATTTATGATCTTGGGGATGTCACTACCATAAACTATGTCGATATGCCGTAGGTAGCAAGAAAATAATCAATGCTCAGGGAATCTTACTCCGCTGCAATTTTCTTGTTTCACCCTCTTCTCTGCTATTTACCCCAACTGATTAAACACAGCTGAAAATATTCTGATATGTTCTGATATTCTATGTGTTCCATAGCCTAGTATGGTATAGTCCTTGTGGGTGGATTTTTTTGTACCAATTTATAATTGGTTTTGTTATTGCATTCTCTAGCTATACAAGAGAGAAAAGATACAACTCTGTTGGCCTTTTCTGGAATACATTTCAGTACAAATGGCAAGACTTTTCAATATCAGTCCTACCCTGAAGAAAATACTGTTTTAGCAAATGCAATTTCGATGACAATGTCTTCTTATCAGACCACAAACCTAATTATCACCATGTCTAGCTGTAGCTTCCCTCTACTTTAACAAAGGTGAACTTATAAATTCTAGATTACTTGGCAACTCTTTATAGATTGTGTTACACTGAAATAGGATATGTTCTAGCTATACCACAACTAGACGGTTACGTGTTCTTATGTAAGCCAGGATTTAATTTCAGTCTGAGCATTTTTTTATTTGGGTTTGCGTGATTGTTTAATTATTCTATTGTCCTGTGTGTTGGTCAGGGGGCACCTGCGACTTGGCATAATGATATTTTCTTCCATGTTACTGTAGCTCCCTCCAAAGGATTGTGTGTTACATGAATGTACAGTATAGAGCCAATGTTGATTAAAACATGAACCATTTAGAGTGCAGGTCTTTGGGCTTGTTATCCTGAATGACTCACCATCAACCCAATCAGAAGACAGAATGTATTTAATGCTAATTTGTGATTCTTATTGTACGCATTATACTGTATTCCTCTATTTTCCTATTTGAAAAAGCATATATGCTGGAAACTTATCAGCCAATTACATTACAATTCCTGTTATCAAATGCAGGTTGAAGAAAAAATGGATGTTAATGCTTTTTATGACTTGTACAATTGATTTGTATCTGTGAGAGACATGCTGGTGTAGATCTAGAGAAATGATCTAATCTAGTATAGTATAATCTCTTTACTTCTCAACCTAATTCAAAAATAGGAAAATATACACTTCTCTCTTTTGCATTTTCAAGATAACTTTCATAAACAAATATTTTCTTATACTGCTTTTGTTTGCTACGTGAATAATACAGTTGTGTTATACCCTGTGTTCTTGGTCTTTTTCTGTGTGACAGATGTTAAATCAACAGAACTATAGTAGGGCATGTTATATCTGATGTATGTTGTATGTGCCAGTGTGTGCTCCCATGCTCTGTAGTTTAAAGACGAGTTCCCAGAATATAACATTGTGAGCGGACATTCTTTCCCTTCCCTCTATTGTCTCTGTTTCCTGTTGCTCCTCATTAAGTGTGAATGAAGGATCTGCCAGAGTTGCCTCATGCCTAAGTATCTAGATGCCTAATTTAAAGTAAGTGACATCAACACTGACTGAGAACTGCCACTGATTTTTTTTTTTTTTGCAGGTTTACTTCTAAGTGCTCTATTTGAGTCTGCATTTACCATAGATATCCTATTAAATTTCTAGGATTAATTAGTATTCTAATTCCTAAAAATATGGTGTTTACCATTTTAAATATGGTATGTCAGACATATCACTTTTATTTCTGTTTTATGTAAATACCTGTCCTTTCATGCTTGGTACAAAGTAATTACACAGGTTATTTCTCTGGAATAAGCCTAATGTAAACTGTTGCCATTTTATTCAGTTTCTCATGTCCAATGCATCTCCTGACTTGACAAGGACTATTTGTGATAGTAATCAATGCTGCTCAGTAAAATTATTCAATCTCACTGCCTCTACTTTTTCAACTAAGTTAAAGGCCCAGTGCAGAAGGTGTGATTTTTCTGTGTTTTATATATATTACCACACAGAGGTTGGAACAATATTGTGAAAATTATCATAATGCCCTTTTAGTGTACTAGCTATTTGAAATGACCACCTGAAATTTCTGCCTGTTTTGGTGGGATGGAGTGTTGGCCTGCCTGGTGACATCACCAGGGGGTTAATTAGATAATAAACCAATAAGAAATAGTTCCAAACCTCTCTTCCAATAACAGCTAGATTTCTGTTTTCCTCTCCCCACTCAGACTGTCCTAGCAAAATTATTCCTTGAGAAAATGCTCTTTGCTACGAAGCTATTTTGGTTTATTTTTTACAATTTCCATTTAAAACAATCACAGTAAAGTACTTAAATGTTACATAAATAATTTAATATTGAGATCAAAACGGCTGCATTGGATCTTTAATGGTTTTGGAGTTTGCCCACTGAGCTCTAACGGCAAACCTACTTTGCCCAGTAGATGGTGCTCTACACAAATGTATTTAACTTCATTGCATCTGCATCCCATGTGCAGTTTTTTCATTGCATTTCTTCCGATAGTACTGTATGACACATCAGTGTTTTTTCTCTTTTGTTATCATGCTAATCTCTACCATATTACCCCCAGTATCTTGATTGTCCTTGCTCTTCTGTTTTGTAGTTCTATTCTTTATTCCTCCCTTGCCATCAGTCTTTCTTTGTCTCTGCATGGCCTCCCGCGGTAGTCATTGCCACCCCTGTCCTGAAGGGGGCTCCAGCCTGTATGTGTTGTAGTGGCAACTGGGCAAGCAGGGCTGGCTATGGCTGAGTGACATGCATGTTGGTGTCATTAAGCCTGTCAGGCCTTTATGCTGCTAATTGCATGGTAACTGCAGATGGAGCTTTAATCTAAGCCTGACTGTCCACCCTGCTCCTCAGATCATGCCTGGTTCTGGTGTCCCCCTCCCTGTCCGAGGTTAGGATTGGGATGTTTAATGTCCCTTTTTACATATGCGGTGTGTCTAAACTAGACATGTGAACCTCACACTCAAGACTTTACAATTTAGATTGTACAACAGGCAGTGTTGTTATGGAGCAGCAGGCCGTGTTGTTATGGAGCAGCAGTCCCAGTGTCTGTGGCCCTTCCTGGGCTCATCCTCTCTCCTCAGACCTGCAGGGTTGGCTCAGGAGATCCCCGTCACAAAAGGACAGGCAATCAGATTGTCCACAATCCAATTGAATCTGATGCAACGCTCCCTGGGAGGCTTGCCCCTACGCTAAGATGCAGCAGCCTGGCTGGCCAATGGGGCTGCAGTACAAACCGCCTAAAAGGCCGCCAGGCCGAGTGGGCTGGCAAAGGATGTGTGTGTCTACCCTCAGCTCAGCAAGTCATGTCAACAAGCTGACAAGTGCCTCCTTTCCTCACTCGTCCTATTGCTTTCAGACCAAATTGTCAGCTTTTCTGTAAATGAGGCCTTGCTGAATTTGGGGGAATTCTAACTTTGAGAAATTGCTTTGCTTACCTTGATGCTCTCTGTGCCTTACCCTTGGCAAGAATGTAACAAGCTCAGTCCAATACACAAAAAAAGGAGAGCACGTTTCTGGAAACGAGACTTACTCTTTGAGTGTGTAGGTGATGTAAAAGGTGGCAGTCTCCGGAGTCTAAGCCAGGACACAGGTTGATGTCAGTGTGTGTCTCTAGTCAGCATTGCTATGTGGGGCTGAGAAAGCAAGAGGAGAGCGGTCACATACCCTGAAGGTGACAGTGGGACCTTATAAGGGATTACCTTGTAATCTGCATTTAGGATGAGTGCCTACTAAAATAGCTTATTTTGTGCTCTGATCTCTCTCAATGTAGTGTCTAAGTGTGTGGAGTCATAAGCCAGCACCCACAAGTGCTTATCCAGGACAGGGCTCACTCATAAGGGCTTACATTCATTCACCAGACTCGCAGCTCAAATATTGCCTTTGTGATCCTATCACCCTCCCACTCTCATACATGTGCAGTTTTGTTCCTCTCAGAGTTAACATTATGGGGAAACCCTGTACCCTGGTCATTTCATTTAAGGTGGGATGCAGGCAGTGTGTTTAAGGAAAGCAAGGCATTGTTTATAGTCCTGTGTCAGAAATAAGAGAGGAGAGGGTAAGTGATGTAGATGGAGAATTCCAGGGACACATCACATGTGCTTACAGATCCAGAGTGAACATTGCTGGCCCTCACACTGATTCACTCCACAATGTGATTGGGTCTAATACTGCACATTATAGCATGTCAAGTAGCAATTGTCAAGTTCACAGGTTGTGGAGTATTATTGTGCTAATATGACTGGGTAGTATACTGCAGTAGATCTCGGCATCATCACTTCTTGTTCTATGGAGCAATATACTTCAGCTCAAGGTGTGTGTGGTGAGGATAATTTGTTGGCAAGACCTTATAAGAAAATATTTTATTGGTCCTCTCAAACAGGCTAGAGAACCAGCGACGTTTAGTCAGGACAATATGCCCAAACTGAGACACGTATTTATTAAGCCCCAAATCAGCGGATGCCCAGCCATATTAAAAGACTTCATTTCCCGAACTGCAACGGGTCCGTGATGTCTCCAACAGCTGACAGATGATAAAAGCCTAGGCGAGAGCTTTCAGCAGGGGGAGAGAGTCTCTCGGCAAGGAGAATACACAACTCGAACACTGTTGGACTTTGGATTGCTTTGGACCAGGATATTGATATCGAACATTTGTATTTCTATATCCGAATTTGGCGCTTTTTTCTGCTCAATTCTGGGACATTTGTTAAGTTCCATAACATTGCGTAGCTGGTGCATGTGCATTTTAAAGTGCATCTACCCCCTAAAGCCGTGCCCAATGCCGAGGAATGGATAGTGTGTCTGATAAAGGTGGAAAGATGGTCGAGAGTGATGAGCAGTCGGAGAGGGGTAGTGGCGGTGGCGCAGCGATGGCCGCGCTACACCAATGCGAACTCATCCAGAACATGATTGAAATCTCCATCTCCAGTTTACAGGGGCTCCGGACCAAATGCGCCGCGTCCAATGACCTCACACAGCAAGAGATACGTACTTTAGAGGTAATTAACTCTTGAAAACGCATAAATACGGCGGTCCAAACTGCGGGGTTATACGTATGTCTGCCTGGGCTGCATTTCTTTGGTGGCTAAGCTAGGCGCTCCATCAATTTCCTCATGTTTTGCACAATACACTGCAGTTGTTTGCTGTATTGCGCGATGCTATACATGATTATTTAAAGAATAGGCCTACATTTAAACATGCACGGTGACTTCCCACATTGTCTACTATTGATATAGCTATAAATGGACATTGTCACTGACGTTGATCTGGTTACTGTGACCTCTTTCTCGAGGTGAAATATTTGGCTGGAAACCCGGGAATTTTTGCAGCAATGTATTGCGTGTTGATGGAACGGGCCAAATTCCTCACATTTTAATTCTGTTCTTGTTCACGATTCCGCATTTCTGCATCAGACAAGCCAAGTTCGGAGACAAAACGAAATGCAACATGAAATAGCAGAGCATTTCTCGGCAATGGTAAATGCTCCTCATGCCAATAATCTTGATAATTTCCCTGAGTATATTTCTGAGCCAATTTAAGGCCAATATGTTTTTTAATGCGTTCCCTGCACCTGGCTGTGTGAACAAAATAATGTCAGTCGTGTCTGCGATGAGTTGAGTAGCGTGTGCAAACAGTTCTGAGGAACCAGTGTTTAAATTGCGCAACGGGTGATGGCCTACATATCGGCTTCAGTCTTTAGGCCCATAATACGGTAGTGTTTAGTTGGAAAATATTATATCAAAGTAATAAAATAATACGGAAAATGTAGCCTATTATAGAGCAATCACATACTCATGGGCATATACACTTCGTGTACAGAACATTAGGACCACCTTCCTAATATTGAGTTGCACCCCATTTTGCCCTCAGAACAGCCTCAATTCGTCTGGACATGTGTTGAAAGCGTTTCACAAGAATTCTAGACAATGTCTCAAATGCTTCCCACAGTTGTCAAGGTGTCTGGATGTCCTTTGGCTGTGGACCATTCTTGATACACCGAGAACTGTTTAGCGTCAAATAAAAACGGCAGCGTTGCCATTCTTGACACACTCAAACCGGTGCAACTGGCACGTACTACCATACCCCGTTCAAAGGCACTTACATCTTTTGTCTTGCCAATTCACATGCTGAATGGCGCACACATACAATCCATGTCTCAAAGCTAAAATATAATTCTATAACTGGTCTCCCCTTCATATTCACTGATTGTTGTGGATTTAACAAGTGACCTGAATAAGGAATCATAGCTTTCACCTAGTCAGTCTGTCATGGAAAGAGCAGGTGTTCCTAATGTTTTTTTACACTCAAGATCCCAAATCAAACTTTGTCACATGTGCCAAATATAGCAAGTGTATACCTTTACTGTGAAATCCTTACATAACAAGCCCTTAACCAACAGTGCAGTTCAAGAAGAGGTAAGAAAATATTTACCAAGCAGACTAAAGTAAAAAAACAAAAAAAACAAAGTAACACCATTAGAATAACGAATATAAATACATGGGGCACCCGTACCGAGTCAGTATGCAGGGGTACAGGTTAGTTGAGGTCATTTGTACATGTAGTTGGGGGTGAAGTGACTATGCATAGATAATAAACAGTGAGTAGCAGCAGTGTACAAAAGGGAGGGGGGGGTCAATGTAAATTGTCCGGTGGAGATTTTTATTAATTGTTCAGCAGTCTTATGGCTTGGGGATAGAAGCTGTTGAGGAGCCTTTTGGCCCTAGACTTGGCGCTCCGCTTGTGTGTGTGTGTGTATATATGTGTGTGTGTGTATATATATATATATGTATGTGTGTGTATGCAACAAGTTCGATGATTTTATGGAGTTACAGTTCCTAATAAGGAAATCAGTCAATTGAAATAATTTCTTTAGGCCCAAATCTATGGATTTCACATGATGGGCCAGGGGCACAGCCATGGGTTGGCCTGGGGGGCCATAGGCCTGGGCTGGCATGGTCTGCGGTTATGAGGCCAGTTGGATGTACTGCCAACTTCTCTAAAATGATGTTGGAGGTGGCTTATGGTAGAGAAATTAACATTCAGTTCTCTGGCAACAGCTATGGTGGACATTCCTGCAGTCAGCATGCCAATTGCATGCTCCTTCAACTTGAGACATCTGGCATTTTATTGTGCACCTGTGTAATGATCATGCTGTTTAATCAGCTTCTTGATATGCCACACCTGTCAGGTGGATGGATTATTTTGGTAAATGAGAAATGCTCACTAACATGAATGTAAACAAATTTGTGAACAACATTTTAGTTTTTTTTTGTGTGTGGAACATTTCTGAGATGTTTTATTTCAGCTCATGAACATTGGAACCAACACTTATATTTTTGTTCAGAATATTCTCAGCTGTCATGACATTTGTCCAGCCTGCATTCAGTCGCCAACATCCACAAAGATGTATCAATAACCTACTCTTTATGCAAATTAAATGATACTACTGATATGCTTTCATGCTCATCACATTTGAATGAGATTGTCAGGTTTCTATTTGAGGAAAGCACAGGCTATTACTCTTCCCTTCAGGGGTTTTTGAAGAGTGAATTTTCTTTACCTTTCATGCATCTTCAACATCTGAGTTGTGAAAAGGTTTGAACTTCTTGAGTGGTCATTAAACTGCAACACTAGTTATGGTAAACCTGTTTCAGGACAAAGAAAGTCTTCAAGTGTGTGTCAGAAATAGAACGCAATGAGTGGGTGCTCTAGGCTCACTCTACGCCTTTTACCGTCACCACACACACTGCCACTTTCACTTCTTCCTTCACACTGGGTTTTCTTGTTAGTTCAGGATGTCCATCACTGAGGAAAACTGGATCGTTATGGTCTGCTCACCCTGCCTTATAGACATTCAACCAGCAATGATCAATCAGAAGCTGCGTTTCTCCAGGCCGCACATACAGTGGGACAAAAAAGTATTTAGTCAGCCACCAATTGTGCAAGTTCTCCCACTTAAAAATATGAGAGAGGCCTGTAATTTTCATCATAGGTACACTTCAACTATGACAGACAAAATGAGGGGGAAAAAAATCCAGATTTTTTTTTTAAATGAAAGGATTTTGAAAATTAATTTATTTGCAAATTATGGTGGAAAATAAGTATTTGGTCACCTACAAACATGCAAGATTTCTGGTTCTCACAGACCTGTAACTTCTTCTTTAAGAGGATCCTCTGTCCTCCACTCGTTACCTGTATTAATGGCACCTGTTTGAACTTGTTGTCAGTATAAAAGACACCTGTCCACAACCTCAAACAGTCACACTCCAAATTCCACTATGGCCAAGACCAAAGAGCTGTCAAAGAACACCAGAAACAAAATTGTAGACCTGCACCAGGCTGGGAAGACTGAATCTGCAATAGGTAAGCAGCTTGGTTTGAAGAAATCAACTGTGGGAGCAATTATTAGGAAATGGAAGACATACAAGACCACTGATAATCTCCCTCGATCTGGGGCTCCACGCAAGATCTCACCCCGTGGGGTCAAAATGATCACAAGAACGGTGAGCAAAAATCCCAGAACTACACGGGGGGACCTAGTGAATGACCTGCAGAGAGCTGGGACCAAAGTAACAAAGTCTACCATCAGTAACACACTACACCGCCAGGGACTCAAATCCTGCAGTGCCAGCCGTGTCCCCCTGCTTAAACCAGTACATATCCAGGCCCGTCTGAAGTTTGCTAGAGAGCATTTGGATGATCCAGAAGAAGATTGGGAGAATGTCATATGGTCAGATGAAACCAAGATATAACTTTTTGGTAAAAACTCAACTCGTCGTGTTTGGAGGACAAAGAATGCTGAGTTGCATCCAAAGAACACCATACCTACTGTGAAGCATGGGGGTGGAAACATCATGCTTTGGGGCTGTTTTTCTGCAAAGGGACCAGGACAACTGATTCGTGTAAAGGAAAGAATGAACGGGGCCATGTATCTTGAGATTTTGAGTGAAAAACTCCTTCCATCAGCAAGGGCATTGAAGATGAAACGTGGCTGGGTCTTTCAGCATGACAATGATCCCAAACACACCGCCCGGGCAACGAAGGAGTGGCTTCGTAAGAAGCATTTCAAGGTCCTGGAGTGGCCTAGCCAGTCTCCAGATCTCAACCCCATAGAAACTCTTTGGAGGGAGTTGAAAGTCTGTGTTGCCCAGCAACAGCCCCAAAACATCACTGCTCTAGAGGAGATCTGCATGGAGGAATGGGCCAAAGTACCAGCAACAGTGTGTGAAAACCTTGTGAAGACTTACAGAAAACGTTTGACCTCTGTCATTGCCAACAAAGGGTATATAACAAAGTATTGAGATTAACTTTTGTTATTGACCAAATACTTATTTTCCACCATAATTTGCAAATAAATTCATTAAAAATCCTACAATGTGATTTGCTGGATTTTTTTCTCATTTTATCTGTCATAGTTGAAGTGTACCTATGATGAAAATTACAGGCCTCTCTCATCTTTTTAAGTGGGAGAACTTGCACAATTGGTGGCTGACTAAATACTTTTGTGCCCCACTGTATACCCTGATCCCATCTTCACACACCCCCTGAACCAGACAAATGTGGGCATGCTGGAAAGAATATAGTTAGTATTACAGCACCAAACCGAAGCACTAGTTTTAGTCACAGTATTTCACAGGTCCAAAAGCCCGAACCATCTGGGTTGAATCACCCCCATCTGTTTGTTTGAGAAGATTGTAGTGACAATTGGAGCAGAGAGAGATGTTAACCATAAGTCGCCCAGATCTGTCTTGGGCTTGGCCATAAAATCCTAACTGGCAGAAATCTGACAAGCCTGTCAGCTTGACACTCCCATAGGGCTCCACAAGTGTTCTCATGAGTCCCATATATAACAGCAGAGTGGAAAATATCAATTGTCAATCCAGCTAAATGGCCTAACTGATCAGTTAATTTGTGTGATGAATGAGAGAAGTGAATAACGACGGGTTATAGTGTCTGTCACAGTTGTGTTGCAAAACAGGGGCATCTCTCCCAGAGACCCGCACTTGAGCGCAATCAAGAGAGGCTTGAACTCGCATTATATTCTTACTGAAAGAGCTTTATTATGGCACTCCATCCATGGCTGTTTTTTTACTGTGTGCCTTGCTGGTGAAAAGATAATGGTGCTTTGCTCTCCAAGTGGAGTACTGCAAGGTGGTGCTTCAGTTTTCACACACTAATCCCTGTCTGACTCTTGACATCTCTCACACACCCCCTCTGTCTGTCTTTCTGTCTCCATGTTGGCCTGTTCTTTGTTATGTCTCCCTGTCGTTGTCTCTGTGGCTGTGAATCAGTATGTCTGTTACACTTTAGCAATGAATGACACTAGATTATATCCAATAATAATTCAAACAGCCTCTAGGGACAGATTAAATACTTTGTAGGGAAGGTTACTCTAAAAGAGCTTGAACATCTTCTTTTTTTTTCTTACAGGTTATACAGTGCCTTCAAATTGTTCACACCCCTAGACTTTTTCTACATTTTATTACAGCCTGAATTTAAAATTGATTCAGTTGAGCTTTTGTGTCACTGGCCTACACACAATACCACATAATATCAAAGTGGAATTATGCTTTTTGAATTTTTCAATAACATGAAAAGCTGAAATGTCATGAGTCAACAAGTATTCAACCCCTTTGTTATAGAGTTCAGGAGTACAAATTCGCATAATGAGTTGCATGGACTCACTCTGTGAATGACAACCTCATCGCTATACCCCACACATACAATTATCTGTAAGGTCCCTTAGTCGCGCAGTGAATTTTGAACACAAATTCAACCACAAAGACCAAGGAGGTTTTACAATGCCTCGCAAAGAACAGCACCTATTGGTAGATGTGTTTTAAAAAAGAAAAATAAATAAAAAACAGACAGTGAATGTCCCTTTGAGCATGGTGAAGTTATTAATTACACTTTGGATGGTGTATCAATACACCCAGTCACAACAAAGATGCAGGCGTCATTCGTAACTCAAGTTGCCGGAGAGGAAGGAAACCACTCAGGGATTTCACCATGAGGCCAATGGTGACTTTTTAAAACATTTACAGAGTTTAATGGCTGTTACAGTAGAACTGAGGATGGATCAACATTGTAGTGTCTAGGGTTGCGCATTTTGGGGAATATTCAGAGGTGGAAAATTTCTGTGGGAATATATGGGAAACAATGGAAATGTATGCAAATGAATATTAATACAATTTAAATGTATATGTTTTTTTTATTGGATATATTTACCATATATGGAGACAGAAACATAAACCTTTTACCTTATCATAAGTAGACAATTACAAATGAGTAAATCCTTCCAATAGCTTTTTTATTTACGAATTGAACTTTAATTAAATGAGTTGACTCTTCACATAGGATGATTTCACTGAACAACAAAAGAAAGGGAATATTGAATGATCCCCAATGATCCATTCCATCTCTCAAAAAAGATTTCAACATACATCTGTAAAATGAGACTCTAGAAACTAAAGCTTTGGTTGTCTCCCTCTCAGGCTTCCATGTCTTCTCCCTGGACCACAATGTCCACCTCTTGAACATCAGACTCTTGAGGCCTCATCTTCACTGTCACTTTCCAACCTTGTTGAGGATGGCACGTTATCAGGCTCAAAAAGCCTCATTCGCCCGGATGGCCACCAATTGTTCAACCCTTGTATTGGTCAGCCTGTTGTGTGCTTTGGTTTGTGTTCCCAAACAAAGACCAGTTTCGCTCTGAGGCGGCTGATGTTGGTGGGATTTGGAGGATGATGGAAGCAACAGGGGAAAGAGCCTCAGATACACAAGGTCCCTTCCACCAGGTGGCTGATGAGATATGTTGGCACCACTGCCATATTTCATCTCCATTCCAAAGTTCTTGCTTGGAAGTGTACTTCGCCAGACTGCCAAGAACTTTGCTCTAATCCAGGCCAAGGTGGCGAGACAGCATACTTAGTGTCCAACATGTACTCTGGGCGTGTATGGGCTTAAGGCAGAAGTCTTCACACTTTTGATGTATTTCAGAACTGCAGTTTCCTCTGCTTGGAGCAACAGTGAAGGGGGAAGGGCAGTACGGATTTCTTCTCTTACATCTGCAAGCAGAGTCTGAACATCAGACATGATGGCATTGTCTCCCTCAATCCGTGTAATGGCTACTGCTATAGGTTTCAGGTTGCTTACCACACTTTCTTAAAATAAACTCCTTCAAAGATAATTCATAAAAATCCAAATAACTTCACAGATCTTCATTGTAAAGGGTTTAAACACTGTTTCCCATGCTTGTTCAATGAACAATAACAATTCATGAACATGCACCTCTGGAACGGTCATTAAGACACTAACAGCTTACAGACGGTAGGCAATTTAGGTCACAGTTATGAAGACTTAGGACACTAAAGAGGCCTTTCTACTGACTCTGAAAAACACTAAAAGAAAGATGCCCAGGGTCCCTGCACATCTGGCTGAACTTGCCTTAGGCATGCTGCAAGGAGGCATGAGGACTGCAGATGTGGCCAGGGCAATAAATTGCAATGTCCATACTGTGAGCCGCCTAAGACAGCACTACAGGGAGACAGGACTGACAGCTGATCGTCCTCACAGTGGCAGACCACGTGTAGCAAAACCTGCACAGGATCAGTACATTCGAACATCACACCTGCGGTACAGGATGGCAACAACAACTGCCTGAGTTACACCAGGAACGCACAATGCCTCAATCATCAGTGCTCAGACTGTCCGCAATAGGCTGAGAGAGGCTGGACTGAGGGCTTGTAGGCAGGTGGAAGGCAGGTCCTCACCACACATCACCAGCAACAATGTTTCCTCTGGGCTAAACCCCACCATCGCTGGACCAGACAGGACTGTCAAAAAGTGCTCTTCACTGACGAGTTGTGGTTTTGTCTCACCAGGGGTGATGGTCGGATTCGCATTTATCGTCAAATGAGTGAGCATTACATCAAGGCCTGTACTCTGGAGCGAGATTGATTTGGACGTGGAGGGTCTGTCATGGTCTGGGCGGTGTGTCACAGCATTATCAGACTGAGCTTGTTGTCATTGCAGGCAATCTCAACACTGTGTGTTACAGGGAAGACATCCTCCTCCCTCATGTGGTACCCTTCCTGCAGGCTCATCCTGACATGACCCTCCAGCATGACAATGCCACCAGCCATACTGCTCGTTCTGTGCGTGATTTCCTGCAAGACAGGAATGTCATTGTTCTGCCATGGCCAGTGAAGAGCCCGGATCTCAATCCCATTGAGCATGTCTGGGACCTGTTGGATCGGAGGGTGAGGGCTAGGGCCATTTCCCCCAGAAATGTCTGGGAACTTGCAGGTGCCGTGGTTTTAGATTGGGGTAACATCTCACAGCAAGAACTGGCAAATCTGGTGCAGTCCATGAGGAGGAGATGCACTGCAGTACTTAATGCAGCTGGTGGCCACACCAGATACTGACTGTCCCTTTGTTCCGGGACACATTATTCCATTTCTGTTAGTCACATGTCTGTGGAACTTGTTTCCGTTTATGTCTGTTGTTGAATCTTGTTATGTTCATACAAATATTTACACGTGTTAAATTTGCTGAAAATAAACGCAGTTGACAGTGAGAGGATGTTTCTTTTTTTGCTGAGTTTACATCATCCAGCAGGATCCTCCTCATGGGGCTGTCCATGTCGGCAGACTGTGTTATGGCCATTTCTTGGAGAGACTCCCCCTCCAGGAGACTGTCAAACATGATGACAACACCACCCCAACAGGAGTTACTGGGCAGCTTCAATGTGGTGCTCTTATTCTTCTCACTTTGCTTGGTGAGGTAGATTTGCTGCTATAACTTGATGACCCTTCACATACCTAACAATTTCCTTGGCTCTCTTGTAGAGTGTATCCATTGTTTTCAGTGCCATGATGTCCTTGAGGAGCAGATTCAATGCACGAGCAGCACAGCCAATGGGTGTGATGTGAGGGTAGGACTCCTCCACCTTAGACCAACCTGCCTCCATGTTCGCAGCATTGTCTGTCACCAGTTCAAATACTTTCTGTGGTCCATGGTCATTGATGAACCTTCAGCTCATCTGCAATGTAGAGACTGGTGTGTCTGTTGTCCCTTGTGTCTGTGCTCTTGTAGAATAATGGTTCAGGGGTTGAGATGATGTCGTCAATTATTCCTTGCTCATGAACATTCGACCACCCATCAGAGATGATTGCAATACAGTCTGCTTTCTCTATGATTTGCTTGACCTTCACTTGAACTCTGTTGAACTATGCATCCAGCAAATGAGTAGATAAAGCATTTCTGGTTGGAGGGGTGTATGCTGGGCTTGGAACATTCAGAAATCTCTTCCAATACCTGTGAGCATCAGAGGTGAACCAGTTGCATACACAGCTCAAGCAAGACATTCATCAGCATTTCTCTGACTCCGTTCCTCCATTGAGTCAAGAAAACTTCTGATTCCTGTTGCTATCGATAAGGTGTCTGATTCATCATTTTCACCTCAAATAGAAGTAGAGGGACTTTTGTCAGAGGTTGCTTGTTTTGAGCGCTGAGGGAACTTTATCTGCTTGTCCAGATGATTCTGCATCTTTTTTGCATTCTTCAAGTTATTTGGCACAGTATTTGCAAATGTACACAGCTTTTCCATCTACATTAGCTGCAGTGAAATGTCTCCACACATCAGATAGTGCCCGTGGCATTTTCCTGTACAGATTAGGAAAAAATGATAAAAAAATAAACATATACAATTCCATGTACAGATAAATAGTTAAGCAGTTAGATTAAACTCCTTTTAAGATATATGTTTTAAAATTAAACATGTATGGAAACAGGTGAATTAACAGCTCAAGCAAGCTAAATCCCACATGGTAGCAAAAATTAACTAGCAGAAATTGTCACAAGTTAGAAATAATTTAAACACACTTTGCTGTAGGCTACTATTCACTAATTAACAAAAAATCATGTATGTCATAAAATATATTCACACCACCCAGTATTGTAATCATAACTTACCAGAAAGCATGTAGTCCTTGGCTCACAGTGTAGTAGTGTGGGCTCAATAGCATCTCATTAGTGTGCAAGATCTTGAGAATCAGCTGTACATATCATGGAAGAGTGAACTTCACATGTGGTGGAAGAATGCACTGTGCATGCAGAGGGTTGCAATTCCATTGAATTGGGGATAGTTTAACCAAAATATGCCACAAGACCTAGAATTGCCTTATGTGTATCCCACAAAAAAAAAGTTCACTGTTATAAGCTAACCTTTTTGATGAATTTAAGCTAAATTCCCCAAATTCCTGGGCTTAACTTCTCATGGAAAAATTCTGTAAATTGACCGTTAAGTTTCCAACCCTTCGCAACCCTAGTAGTTACTCCACAATACTAACCTAAATGACAGATGTTCCAAAACATGCATCCTGTATACAATAAGGCACTAAAGTAAAACTGAAACAAATGTGTCAAAGAAATTAACTTTACATCCTGAATACAAAGTGTTATGTTTGGGGCAAATCCAACACCTCACTGAGTACCACTCTCCATACTTTCAAGCATGGTGGTGGCTGCATGATGTTATGGGTATGCTTGTCACCGGCAAGGACTTGGGAGGTTTTTTTTGTTTAAAAAAAGAAACAGAATGAAGCTAAGCACAGGCAAAAATCCTAGAGGAAAACCTGGTTGTCTGCTTTCCAACAGATGCTCAGAGACATTCACTTTTCAGCAGGACAATAACCTAAAACACAAGGCCAAATTTACACTTGAGTTGCTTACCAAGACGAAATGGAATGTTCCCGAGTGGCCTAGTTACAGTTTTGACTTGAATCGTCTTGAAAATCTATGGCAAGACTTGAAAATGGCTGTCTAGCAATGATCAACAACCAACTTGACAGAGCTTGAAGAATTTTTTAAAAGAATAGTGTGCAAAATATTGTACAATCCAGATGTGCAAATTTCTTAGACTTACCCAGAAAGATGCACAGCTGTAATCGCTGCCAAATGTGATTCTATCGTGTATTGGCATAAATGAGATTTCATGAAAGAAATGCAGAAATGTCTAAAATCATGTTTTCACTTCATCAATTTGGGCTATTGTGTGGAGAGAGTAAAAAATATTCATTCCATTTAGAATTTGAGGCTGTAACACAACAAAATGTGGAATAAGACGAGGGATATGAATACTTTCTGAATGCACTGTATGTAGCCTAGCCTATATAGACATATAACATGATAAAGATTATATTATATCGGTCACAACAACCAGACTTCTGACTCCTCATTTGAATCTTGCTTGCGTAGGTGTCTCTTGATATACATTTTCTTCCGTGAGTCTTTTGGATTAATGCATCACCATGTTATCTGTGCAGATAATCCATCCCTGAGCCTATCCTAATAATCAGCAGATAGAAATGCATCATCTGTTTTGTCTTCTCATGATGTTGGAAAGAGTTTTGCTGCGCCGCTCGTGGTGTGAGCTATTGTGGCTGTGTCTATATTTAGACGTCTTTCTTCCTACGCATTTTCAGGGTTGGTTGTTAAATAAGGAAATCAAATGACGAGCAAAGAGGCTATGCTGAGAGGGGAGAGCAGGGCGGAAAGGGGGGATCAAAGCCAATCAGCTGGGCTGCTTCTTACAACATAGCAACTGCTGTGTCTGAGGCCTAGGAGGAAACCGACTGGGGAGAATATGACCATCACCAGAGAAGAAACAAGCAAATCATTGCAGCATTATCCACACTATTTCAGTTTCCTCTTTTTGTATCGGGAAAACAAACGGTACAATCCAGCAGTCGGATTGCATTGTGTGGAAATCATGGTCGTTTTACCCCAGCAGGCGGCTTTTGAGCTATTCTTAAACATGTTGAGGATGTAGTGTTTCTCTGCATCTGGTCATTTTGAGGTCTGCAGTATTTGTGAAATGGGGAAGGAGGATTTGCATGACATGGCAAAAAACAAGAGGTTCCGTTGCCCTGTTCAAGCAAGCTTCCTTCCTACCCATTCCTTTCTGTTTTTTCTTCCTTTCTTCAAGGACCATGACATAATTCCATTTCCAGGTCGGATATATTACATTTGGGTAACATTTTACATACATTTGCTTCTATACCTGTGTAATAAAACTGCAATAGCTTTGTAATTGCTTAGTACCAGAATTGGGCATTTTTTTGTTATTATTACTGAAGTGGAATAAGGAATAGTGCCTATTCCTCATTCCTGTTAGAAGGGTTCTATATACAGCATGGTTACACAATAATGTATTTGAGGCATTTTGTGTTTCTCAATTGAATTCAGTTTAATCTAAATTCCTAAATAATGATGCGTTGCTCTCTAACAGAAAGCGCCTTAGATTTAGAGAACCATTTAGATTCAGAGAATGATGCAACACCAGCTTGAACACCTACTCTTAAGTTCTATGGGAATTGCCTGGTTAGATAATAATGCATGTTTGGTTTCAACTGTAACTCAGGAGAAGACACGCATTAGCCTGCCCCCGTGCTGTTCTGACTCATGTCAACGTGTAACCCAAAACACTCAACAATGATCTACCAATTGATTCAGGGCCTTGATGCAATTGCAATCCTTAAATTGTCCTATTGTGTTGTATGTCTTGAGGCAGCAGTAAAGTGGGGTCCGAAATTATTGACACGTTTGATAAAAATGAGCAATTAGAACTGTGGAAAATAATTACTAAAAATACTGAGCTATATTTTGCACTCCAAAAAAATGGGCAAATATTATTTTATACTAATATAGTTGCTCAGAGAAAGAGATTTTCTTTAACACGTAATAAATAAATAAAAATCTCAAAGGTAGGGTCAAAATTGACAGTCCTAAAGATTCTTAGAAATAAAGTAGCTAAAAGTGTAGTATTTGGTCCCATATTCCTACTACATTAAGCTCGTCAATCTACAAACTTGTTGGATGCATTTGCAGTGTTTCAAAATGATTTTGTGCCCAGTAGAAATGACTGGTAAATAATGTTATGTGTCATTTTGGAATCACTTTTATTGTAAATAAGAATATAATATGTTTCTAAACACTTACGTTAATGTGGATGCTACCATGGTTACGGATAACCCAGAATGAATTGTGGTTAATGATGAATGAGAAAGTTACAGAGAGTCAAAGATCATACCGCCAAGATATGCTAACCTCTCACCATTGCCAATAACGGGAGGTTAGTATGTCTTGGTGGTATGATATATTTTTTTTGAGCATACAATAAAACAGTGTTGAAATGATTAATTTCATAGTCATTATTGCTTATCAAGATGAGCAGTAATGTTCACACACTTAAAATTCCAAGCTATTTCTGAGCTTTGTATGGTGTGTCGGCAAGGCCGGGCTGTGTGTTGCTGGGGCTGTCGCTAGGACAAACCAGACGGGGACTAACCTTAAACAACATAAGGACAGAGGATTAGTGGCAGCAGCCAGCCAATCCCCCAGCCCCTCCCTGTGGGGTCAGCCAGCGATGACGGAGGGGTCAGTGCAGTGGGCCATTGTCTCTGACAGTCACCCACGGACGATGGGCGCCCAGCCCTGCCACAAAGCCCGTGGCACATGTGACCCTTCCTCCCTCCCTGCACCATGCATCACTGTGCCTCCGTACATCGTGCCACAATGGTGGTGGGCTGTGGTGATTTGTGGCATATTCATGTTGTTACCTGGGGCTGCTTAATATGCAGCATCACGTCACAGCCGTTTGTTAACATTTAGGCCCATCACAAAGGCCTTAATGTGCCATGTTCATTATCTGCCAGATCACAGTGCTGTGCTGCCCTGAGACCAGTGCACACAGTGACTGTGACGGGGGCCGCCCACATTTTATTAATGCTACTTTGGACCGCATGGGGCCAGTGGATAAGGGCAGATGAAGCTATAGGCGAAAAGACAAAACGCAACAAAGCCTCCTTGTCACATGGTCCTGCCTCCTTGTCACATGGTCCTGCCTCCTTGTCACATGGTCCTGTCTCCTTGTCACATGGTCCTGTCTCCTTGTCACTTGGTCCTGCCTCCTTGTCACTTGGTCCTGCCACCTTGTCACTTGGTCCTGCCTCCTTGTCACTTGGTCCTGCCTCCTTGTCACTTGGTCCTGCCTGCTCCTGCCTGCTTGTCACTTGGTCCTGCCTGCTTGTCACATGGTCCTGCCTGCTTGTCACTTGGTCCTGCCTGCTTGTCACTTGGTCCTGCCTGCTTGTCACTTGGTCCTGCCTCCTTGTCACTTGGTACTGCATCCTTGTCACTTGGTACTGCATCCTTGTCACTTGGTACTGCATCCTTGTCACTTGGTACTGCCTCCTTGTCACTTGGTCCTGCCTCCTTGTATACTTGGTCCTGCCTCCTTGTATACTTGGTCCTGCCTGCTTGTCACTTGGTCCTGCCTGCTTGTATACTTGGTCCTGCCTGCTTGTATACTTGGTCCTGCCTGCTTGTATACTTGGTCCTGCCTCCTTGTTACTTGGTCCTGCCTCCTTGTTACTTGGTCCTGCCTCCTTGTTACTTGGTCCTGCCTCCTTGTTACTTGGTCCTGCCTCCTTGTCACTTTCACCTGCCTCCTTGTCACTTGGTCCTGCCTGCTTGTCACTTGGGTCCTGCCTGCTTGTCACTTGGGTCCTGCCTGCTTGTCACTTGGGTCCTGCCTGCTTGTCACTTGGGTCCTGCCTGCTTGTCACTTGGGTCCTGCCTGCTTGTCACTTGGGTCCTGTTTGCTTGATGGTGATACTATTGTGTACTGATGAGTTCTTGTACCTATTCCAGTTACGAAGACCTGTAGTATTTTTTTATACTTTATTTTTTTTCTGACTAAAACAATGTTTTAGAAGAGAACCATCAAACACTCATGGACAAACTGGCACATTTATTTTGCTCTTGAAAATGGAGCATTGATCATGGTTTGATTTACAATTGTGAAGACAAAAGCCAGCACATAATACCAGATGGGAATGGTGCAGTTTGTGGGCTTCTGTGGGGCAGATTCAGAATCCATGTGGGTCATATGACCACAGACGGCAGATGCCTTTAAAAACTGCTGTACAATTCTGAGGGGACCAAAGGATAATGGCACATAACATGTGACAATAGAAACTGCAGAGAGTCATGTACATTTGAAGGGGGCTTCTATTACCACAGATTGTTTTATCTTTGAGAAATCTGATATTACCTCATAGTGTACGTTCTGTTTCCCTGGGAAAGAAGTCTTGCATAATTCTCCTGCAGAGAGGCAATGCTGTCATTGGCAAAGACATCAAAGTAAGGCTGTCATCCAATGTTTCTGAGAGTACAAGACGGTTATTTCTGCCGAATCTTGAGGAAACAAATGGAACAGTAGGACTTTGTCCCTTGTGTCAGACAGGCGTTCTGGTGTCTCTCTGGCTCCTCTCTGGTGACTTGGTTTGTATTGGCTGTCACTCATCTCTTCAAGGCACTAAAGCGTTTCCATGGTGTTGTTCAACCCCCATTTTCAGACTAACAGGTGGGATCTGAGGCTTGTCAGGCTACCCCATCCCCCACCAGGCTCCCATCTATATGTGTCCATGAGTTCCATCCCCCACCAGGCTCCCATCTATATGAGTCAATGAGTTCCATCCCCCACCAGGCTCCCATCTATATGAGTCAATGAGTTCCATCCTCTACCAGGCTCCCATCTATATGAGTCAATGAGTTCCATCCTCTACCAGGCTCCCATCTATATGAGTCAATGAGTTCCATCCTCTACCAGGCTCCCATCTATATGAGTCAATGAGTTCCATCCCCCACCAGGCTCCCATCTATATGAGTCAATGAGTTCCATCCTCTACCAGGCTCCCATCTATATGAGTCAATGAGTTCCATCCCCCACCAGGCTCCCATCTATATGAGTCAATGAGTTCCATCCTCTACCAGGCTCCCATCTATATGAGTCAATGAGTTCCATCCCCCACCAGGCTCCCATCTATATGAGTCAATGAGTTCCATCCTCTACCAGGCTCCCATCTATATGAGTCAATGAGTTCCATCCCCCACCAGGCTCCCATCTATATGAGTCAATGAGTTCCATCCTCTACCAGGCTCCCATCTATATGAGTCAATGAGTTCCATCCCCCACCAGGCTCCCGTCTATATGAGTCAATGAGTTCCATCCTCTACCAGGCTCCCATCTATATGAGTCAATGAGTTCCATCCCCCACCAGGCTCCCGTCTATATGAGTCAATGAGTTCCATCCTCTACCAGGCTCCCATCTATATGAGTCAATGAGTTCCATCCCCCACCAGGCTCCCGTCTATATGAGTCAATGAGTTCCATCCTCTACCAGGCTCCCATCTATATGAGTCAATGAGTTCCATCCTCTACCAGGCTCCCGTCTATATGAGTCAATGAGTTCCATCCTCTACCAGGCTCCCATCTATATGAGTCAATGAGTTCCATCCCCCACCAGGCTCCCATCTATATGAGTCAATGAGTTCCATCCCCCACCAGGCTCCCGTCTATATGAGTCAATGAGTTCCATCCTCTACCAGGCTCCCATCTATATGAGTCAATGAGTTCCATCCTCTACCAGGCTCCCATCTATATGAGTCAATGAGTTCCATCCCCCACCAGGCTCCCATCTATATGAGTCAATGAGTTCCATCCCCCACCAGGCTCCCATCTATATGAGTCAATGAGTTCCATCCTCTACCAGGCTCCCGTCTATATGAGTCAATGAGTTCCATCCTCTACCAGGCTCCCATCTATATGAGTCAATGAGTTCCATCCTCTACCAGGCTCCCATCTATATGAGTCAATGAGTTCCATCCCCCACCAGGCTCCCATCTATATGAGTCAATGAGTTCCATCCCCCACCAGGCTCCCGTCTATATGAGTCAATGAGTTCCATCCTCTACCAGGCTCCCGTCTATATGAGTCAATGAGTTCCATCCTCTACCAGGCTCCCATCTATATGAGTCAATGAGTTCCATCCTCTACCAGGCTCCCATCTATATGAGTCAATGAGTTCCATCCTCTACCAGGCTCCCATCTATATGAGTCAATGAGTTCCATCCTCTACCAGGCTCCCATCTATATGAGTCAATGAGTTCCATCCTCTACCAGGCTCCCATCTATATGAGTCAATGAGTTCCATCCTCTACCTAACACAGACCTGTTGTTAGCTGATCATCACAGGGCTGACTGAAGAATCTATCGATCTGTGAATCTGACTCTGTTACATTTTGAAGCCCACTGAGGATTTCAGTGTTTTAAAACACACGTCATGTCTGGGATCTGTGGAATGGTACAACGCTACTCCAGATTTGGATCTTTCTATAGAAAAGGTGCTGTTATTCAAATGTTACCTAATTCGATATGTGTTTTATTTAGCAGAACTGCAGAATTGTGTCTAGTCTGAGGTGTACTTTTAACAGATATTCCATATCGAGGTGTACGGTCTCAGATTTTCTGTTACATGTCTATGGGAAAATCCCACTCTAAACAATGTTGCTGACGACTCTGGAGTGAGGTTGCTAGGTAACCTGACAACACTCTTGCACCAGTGTATTGTTCACTGTGCTGCTGAATGATCCCCATCTACCTCTGTGTGTGTGTGGTTCTTGTGACTGATGTCTCTGGTGTCCAACTACACAATACCATTATGTTCCACAAATGAGACAGTATTTTTCAGTCTGCAACTCACAGTTGCAAAATATGAGGAGGAAATTGTCACGTTGGCTGTTACTATGTAGGCCTACTACAAATGTTAAATAGTTTTTACAGTTAAAATGTCTCCTGACCCTTTAAACTACACAGAGAGAATTTCAGACAGAAGTCTAATGAATCTAGTGTCATTCCTGCTCTGTGGGAAATGTAATGTAGATCTTCTCAATTTCAGCTCACATCCTGTCACTCCACTAAAAGAAGAGAAGAGATACAGTGAAGACAGCTTGTTGTCGGCAAGAAGAAGCTTACTGGCCCTCTTGTCCACCCACAGCATGAGGCCTCTCAATGGCTAACCTCAAAGGTCAAATGCCTGCACCCAGAACAATGGTTAAAGTCCAGACACATTGTGTCAATATAAGGAGTTGTGGGCATGGTAGCCTAAATGAATAGGATCGGGCTCCCTTTAACCAGCCCTGTCAGACAGTCTGTATTTGAAGTGATTCAGTAATATACTATTACCTTCAGTGGACATCGTACCATTGAGGCTTCAATGGGTCTAGTCAAAAAGAAAATGCTGCTTCCCATTCATATTTGGCCTTCTGTCTGAGTTTGTTGCTCAAATCAAATTGTATTGTCACATCCATGTGTTTAGCAGTTGTTATTGCGGGTGTAGTGAAATGCTTGTGTTTCTAGTGCAGTTATATCTAACAATTTCACAACAATACACACACACACATCTAAGTAAAGGAATGGAATTAACAATAAATAAATATATGGACGAGCAATGTCAGATCATATCAAGTTCTCTTCAAGTCAACTCTCTTTAGCCCACTTTCAGTTTATTCACTTCTCAAATAGACTGGGTTTCTTTCTCCCAGTCACACGTCCAGGGGAAGAATAAAAATGTAGCTTTTATTGAGGAGGGCGATCTATGCCCTCAGTACAATTAGTACTTGTCTGGCAGCCGAGGAGCTGGAGTGGTCTATGGAGGGCCCCTTTGCCCAGGCTGTTGACCTGACCCCTCCTCAGGTCCTCCTCCAGACGCCCTCTCTCCTTTCCTCTCTTCCTCTATGCTCCCTTCTCTCTCTCCTACTCTTTCCTCTCGCCTGCAGTGGAGAGGCCTTTGTTAACCGCTGCCGCAGAGCCAAGCTGTCTCTTTCATCCCAAGGCCGCACTTTCTCTCGCCCAAAGTGTGTCTATGTTTCTACAGTGTGTACTACGTGTGTGAGTGAATGAGCTGAGAAAAGGCATGCTTAGCTCATTGTATCTCCAGCACTCGAGAGGTGACTGGTGGGCATAGCCGTGAAAAGTACGGGTGCTGGGGTGCTTTCCCTGATAAATTGAAGGGGGAAAAAAGTTCTTAGGAGTAATCGAAGAAGAAGAACAATTGTCTGAACAGACATTAATACAATTATTCCAAATAATACACCAAATATAGGACAGCTTGTTGCGTTGTGGCCATCGATATAATCATAGACAGATTTTGGAACCTCTAACCCTGGCACTTTTACTGTTAAACTAATGGCTACACTTGCAATGGCTTCCCGTCCTGACTTGAATAGGAACTGCCATCTATGGATTCTTTTTCTGTTTGGATGCAGCGGTCAGTTTGCCTTTCACAAAAATCTAAATACAATCACGAGAGAAACGTAGGCCTACCGTTTGGAAAGCAAATACCTACTTCTGAAAAGAGAAGACTGATCTGTCTGTAGAAGCAAACCACTTCTTTTCTCAACCTTTGAGTGATTCTGAGTAAACGGCACTGTTTTTCAATGTAGCTTATCTGGAGATAGTGGCATGAGCGCATTGGCCATCACTGATGAGTAGCCTATGCTTCCTCTGCATCATTGGTTGAGTCAGTGTTACTAACTAGGTTTCCATCCAATTGGCAACAGGTTTTCATGTGAATATTCTAAAATCCACTTTAAGAAAATATGCAGATTTTTTTTTCACCAGTGATATGTTTCCACCAAACTGACTTGTTGGGGATAACAAATTGTGTGATGACTTGGTGCACACAGTTTACTTTTTAGCTTAAGTTTTCATGTACCGATAGTTGTCACAGAAACTGTTGTGTTAAATAGCAAACGTGTCTACTCTGGTCTTGGCACGTGTGCTCTAGCCAACAGCTCACAGATACAGTGCAGGTAGGCTGTGTGGGTACAGTGCAGGTAGGCTGTGTGGGTACAGTGCAGGTAGGCTGTGTGGGTACAGTGCAGGTAGGCTGTGTGGGTACAGTGCAGGTAGGCTGTGTGGGTACAGTGCAGGTAGGCTGTGTGGGTAGGCTTGTCTACATGATGAGATTATAATGGATTAGAGTGAGAATATTTTTATTTGTCAAACGTCGGTCAAGCATTGATCATCATGTCACCAGAATAAGACCCTCGATATTTATTGGAAAGGAGCATCAAGATCACCGTGCACTTTCACCACCCTGTGAAGTTTGTCATGACCTATTTCATCTGTTGATCTACTTCATCTGTTTTTAACTTTGAACGTTTAAATGTAACCTTTTATTTAACTAGGCAATTCCGTTAAGAACAAATTCTTATTTACAATGACGGCCTACCCCCTCCAAACCCGGACGATGCTGGGCCGATTGGGCACCGCCCCAAACCAGGGAGTCTGTAGTGACACCTCAAGCGTAAAACAAATTTGTGCACAGCATTTTGTGTGTGTGGAAAAATTCTGGGATCTTTTATTTTAGATCATGAAATATGGGACCAACACTTTACATGTCGCACTTTTTAGTGTGTGTGTGTACAGTTGAAGTCAGAAGTTTACATACACCTTAGCCAAATACATTCAAACTCAGTTTTTCACAATTCCTGACATTTAATCCTAGTAAATATTCCCTGTCTTAGGTCAGTTAGGATCACCACTTTATTTTAAGAATTTGAAATGTCAGAATAATAGTAGAGAGAATGATTTATTTCAGCTTTTATTTATTTCATCACATTCCCAGTGGGTCAGAAGTTTACATACACTCAGTTAGTATTTGGTAGCATTGCCTTTAAATTGTTTAACTTGGGTCAAACGTTTCGGGTAGCCTTCCACAAGATTCCCACAATAAGTTGGGTGAATTTTGACCTATTCCTCCTGACAGAGCTGGTGTAACTGAGTCAGGTTTGTAGGCCTCCTTGCTCGCACACGCTTTTTCAGTTCTGCCCACAAATTTTCTATAGGATTGAGATCAGGGCTTGTGATGGCCACTCCAATACCTTCACTTTGTTCTCCATTTTGCCACAACTTTGGAAGTATGCTTGGGGTCATTGTCCATTTGGAAGACCCAAGCTTTATCTTCCTGACTGATGTCTTGAGATGTTTCTTCAATATATCCACATAATTGTCCTGCCTCATGATGCCATCTATTTCGTGAAGTGCACCAGTCCCTCCTGCAACAAAGCACCCTGACAACATGATGCTGCCATCCCCGTGCTTCACGATTGGGATGGTGTTCTTCAGCTTGCAAGCCTCCCCCTTTTTCCTCCAAACGTAATGATGGTCATTGTGGCCAAACAGTTTTATTTTTGTTTCATCAGACCAGAGGACATTTCTCCAAAAAGTATGATCTTTGTCCCCATGTGGAGTTGCAAACCGAAGTCTGGCTTTTTTATGGCTGTTTTGGAGCAGTGGCTTCTTTCTTGCTGAGCGGCCTTTCAGCTTATGTCGATATAGGACTTGTTTTACTGTGGATATAGATACTTTTGTACTGGTTTCCTCCAGCATCTTCACAAGGTCCTTTGCTGTTGTTTTGGGATTGATTTACACTTTTCGCACCAAAATACATTCATCTCTAGGGGACAGAACGCGTCTCCTTCCTGAGCGGTATGATGGCTGCGTGGTCCCATGTTTATTCTTGCGTACTATTGTTTGTACAGATGAACGTGGTACCTTCAAGCATTTGGAAATTGCTCCCAAGGATGAACCAGACTTGTGGGGGTCTACAATTTTTTTTACGAGGTCGTGTCTGATTTCTTTTGATTTTCCCATGATGTCAAGCAAAGAGGCACTGCGTTTGAAGGTAGGCCTTGAAATACATCCACAGGTACACCTCCAATTGACTCATGATGTGAATTAGATGTGAATCAGAAGCTTAAAAAGCCGTAACATAATTTTCTGGAATTTTCCAAGCTGTTTAAATGCACAGTCAACTTAGAGTATGTAAACCTCTGACCCACTGGAATTGTGATGAAGTGAAATAATCTGTCTGTAAACAATTGTTGGAATAATGACTTGTGTCATGCACAAAGTAGATGTCCTAACCGACTTGCCAAAACTATAGTTTGTTAAAAATAAATTTGCGGAGTGGTTGAAAAACAAGTTTTAATGACTCCAACCTAAGTGTATGTAAACTTCCGACTTTAACTGTGTGTGTGTGTGTACCGATTTCCTTATGAAATGTTACTCAGTGAAATCTTTGAAATTGTTGCGTGTTTGTATTTTTGTTAAGTATATAGATAAAGGAAGAGAATCTTAGGCCTAGCCCCAGAGAGAGCGAGAGATGGAGATATGCCAGCGGCATGCTACGATACCAACACCAACATCTCTTTATCCTTGTCAGATATGCTACTGTGTAAAGATATAGGCCTACAGAAAGTCTAATTCGCAATTTTTCGATCACAATATTTTTTATAAAGATAAGTATTATATTGTTAAATTATAGGATTAACTCTGGTAGGCTTAAAACATTCTTCCTCACCTCAAGATCATCTGTCAGAGACCGATGCAGTGCAGGTGCGCACTGCCTTCATATCATAGGCCTGCAGTATAATAGGCTAATAGCCACACCAAACCATCACAAAAGTTAATATCAAAAGTAAGTCGAGCCATTCGTTTATTTGGAAAATATGAGCAGATATTATATTACAGCAAACACAACATTACAGCTGGAACTTCATTTGTCCAAAGAAAATGGCTCAACAGAAGCAAACAAAACACTTGGGAACTGGTTTAAACCTACGAAGGAAGGATATTGCCTACCGTACCCAACAAATGACAGCAATAGGCAAATGTTACTTATTTTACAAAAGGCCTACTTATAACCTGTCTTAAACTAAATGCTGAGCAAAATTAAAAAGACAGCTCGAACTTAATTTAACCAATGAATATGTCCCAACATAATGAAACAACACCTTTTGCATAATTAAAGAACTGGTTTAGATTAATAAGTAGGCCTAGAATAATAATAATGATGATGATGATAAAACAAATGATTCTAAATACAAAAAAATTAAGAAAGTTTCACAATTGCATCCTATCTGAATAGTCAGTTGCACAGTAGCCTACATTTGGGCATTTGTGTGGTATTAAAAAATACTCTGTCTTCTAAATTAAATGCAATGGCCCTTTTTATTTTTTTCGCCCAGACCCTGCAAAAATAAAACATCCCCAAATACATGTATGCTCCATTGTATGCCACTACTCAAATGCGATTTGCGATGCATGCAATGCTTTACTATAAAGGGGATTTTTCTCCCCCCTCACACCCCTCCTAGCACCCACAACTCAAAACATCACATTGTATTTATTACATGTGCCGAATACAACAGGTGTAGACTTGACCGTGAAATGCATCTTCCCGCGGCTACGCTGGTGGGTGGAGTAGAGTGATACCTGGCTGCTCATTTCATGGCCATGCGGTGCGGCCTGCAGCCCAAGGCGTCCTGCTGTAATGGACACTCCCAGATGGAGATAAGGAGACACACTATACTGGAGCCCAGCACTGCATGGAGTTGAGAAGGCCAGGCTAGCTGTGAGTTACTCATCCGGTAGTCACCTGGGAAGGCCGGAAACAAGGAGTGGAGCCTGCCTGGTCCTCAATGTTGCTATATTAAAGTACAGCAGTAAGTAGTGGTAATGCTCGAGTTTCAGACATCCTCTGGACAACTTCTGAGGTGTTTATATCACTATCACTAACATAGACCACTATGTTCAGTCATTAACATGCCACGTGAGCGTCCAGCCTGATCGTAGTTTTTTTTGCTTCCGTCTCATCTGTTTTATTTTTCCACTGTCATGTTCCATACAACATCTCTTGATATCCCAGTGTTAATGTGCACAATCACCATTAGGGCAGTGGTGTCTGGTGTGCTGTTTGGATGGTACACAGCAGGGCCTGAGATGTTGTGATGTCTATCAGTACATCAGATATCAGGTGAAGGGGGGGGTGGCATGTAATCTTAGCAGTCACTAGGTGTGGGGGAGGGGGTCTGTTTGTGTGTGGTGAAGGATGAGGTGGACTTGATGGACTTGGCATCCCTGAATGGCATCTAGGCCAGTTACTGAGGCTTCACTTATTAAAGTGCTGATTAGCAGATACAGGCGGCTGGGGGGGTGAAAAGGATGACTGGCTTAATGGCCAGCGCCCCAATGGTAACATGGCTTGCTGTGCGTCAGCAAGCTGCTGCCCTGGGTGCTGGTGAAAGGGCCGTCTCAGCGGGCGAGCCCTCCTCCCCGGTGTCAGCTGTACAGGCCTCGCCTCCTCTCCCCTTAGACTGCCCTGCTCCCTGCGTCATCACCATCCACCACAACACAGAGGTGCTGCCACTACCTGTTCTCAGAGAAGGAGAGAGAGGGGGGGGTGGCATATCCTCTCACCCCTAGCCGCCTGTCTGTGTCCAGCCTCTCTGCAGAGCTGGAAAATGAATGTGGTAGCCAGTGCTCTGTTTGTTTGTAGACGATCATGGTGGAGTGCTTTCACATATTCTGCAATGTAAGCATCCTCACTGTTTTGTTTATTATGTGAACAGCCTATGACGTCTTTTAATAGAAAAAAATGGATCCCACGGTCTTGACAGATGAAAGAACAATGTGATACCTGGGTTAGCACCTAGAAAAACAAAAGCTCATGGGCTGACATGTTGATACATGGTCACTGAGGGGGAGGTATGTTTAGTCGGGGGCCAGTCCAGTGATGGCTGTGAGGTTGTCTGCTAGCCTCGCTGTGAACTTTGCGTCTTCCAGGACTGTGATGTCACTATGCCCCTGCCTTCAATGGCTGCAATGTTCCAATGACACTTGGTTGCCATGCCAGCGGTGCAGACACCCTCATGAGAAGGCCAGCTCGCTGTTCCCTTCCATATAATAACAGCTATTTATATCTACTTGACAGCGCTGCTTGCTGGAGGCGAAGCAAAAAAAGGAGAGAGGGAGGGTAAAATAAAATCCAGTCAGATAACTGCCTGTGTGAGAACATATATGGAGGAGAAACGCCATGTTGTAGAATTAATAAATTGTGTGTCTGCGTGATTGGAATAATTCATGTTTCAGATTGGCCTCTCCTCACATTATGGGAGAAGGATTGTGTGTGCGTGTGCATACATGTGTCTGAAACTGCTTAATCTCCCCAGTGTTCTACCACAGTCCAAACATCAAAGACTGTAAAGCCCGCTTAGGGCTGTGGCGGTCATGACATTTTGTCAGCCGGTGATGTGTCAAGCAAATAACTGCCGTTCTCACTGTAATTTACCGTTAATTAACATAAACACGTTTAGCATCTCCTGGCTTCCACGCAGCCTCCAAGCCACTGATGCAGACCTTTTTGAACATCTACAGTTTAAAAAGTCTAAAAAAATCCATGTAGCCTACACCATCACAATAAATCCATGTAGCCTACACCATCACAATAAATCCATGTAGCCTACACCATCACAATAAATCCATGTAGCCTACACCATCACAATAAATCCATGTAGCCTACACCATCACAATAAATCCATGTAGCCGACACCATCACAATAAATCCATGTAGCCTACACCATCACAATAAATCCATGTAGCCTACACCATCACAATAAATCCATGTAGCCTACACCATCACAATAAATCCATGTAGCCTACACCATCACAATAAATCCATGTAGCCTACACCATCACAATAAATCCATGTAGCCTACACCATCACAATAAATCCATGTAGCCTACACCATCACAATAAATCCATGTAGCCGATACCATCACAAAAAATCCATGTAGCCTACACCATCACAATAAATCCATGTAGCCTACACCATCACAATAAATCCATGTAGCCTACACCATCACAATAAATCCATGTAGCCTACACCATCACAATAAATCCATGTAGCCTACACCATCACAATAAATCCATGTAGCCTACACCATCACAATAAATCCATGTAGCCGACACCATCACAATATATCCATGTAGCCTACACCATCACAATAAATCCATTAATTATATTCGACAGTTCTAAAGAAACATGATATGAAGACAATGTAGTCTATTTCAGAAGAACAGAATAGCATACTCTGAGTTATCCTTATGTTAGGTGCTGTTCTGGCTATCCCATATGGCTGTGGGCTACACTAGTTCATTTAGCAGACAAGATTTGCTTAGAATTCCGTGGCATTATTTTATAGTAGGAAGAATGCAATTGAACATAGCTGAATAAAATCGAAAGTATATTTTCTCCAAACGATTTGAGTGCGCACATGCGGCTACTCTGTGTTGAACTTTCAACTTTAGTTGAAATACATACGTTGGGCTAAATGTTTAGATTTTTAATAACTTCTAAGGCTGCATGGTGCGACTAATGATGATTTGCAAAAAGTAAAACTTTGTTTTTTTTGTGCAGGCTGCACACACGTCATCAGTCTCTCATTCACAATTTGACAAGCACTTGATAATGCCTCGAATTTCCCAGCGTCATCCCCTTTGTTATGCTGTAATGCCCCCTAAAGAAATCCATGCCTTTTGCGGCCAGTGACCATTGGGCTGAATATAATAATTGTAATCCCCTTCTGCGTTCTCAGAAGCACCTCTCACTCACATGGCACTCCCAGTTAGCTCAATTCTTATTAGCCAATGCCCGTCTCGTGATCGGCTCCTTCTCATAGATTACAAGTGAAGACCGACACATCAGGGACGCAACTGCTCGCGTCCTTATCCAATTTCCGAGGGGCATATTGAAGGTGTTGGAAGACCTGTCCACATTTACTTTAAGTCAGCCAACAAAATGAGCAGGACTAACAAACAGCAAAAGCACTAGCCTATGTCAATTTACTATCACCCATAGTACAAAAGTTGCCATATTCTGTGCGAGAAATAAATCTTCCAAACATAGTCAAGGAGATTGTGGAATGCGATAGATCTCAAATTAATACAACCGCTAGCATCAAAAAATATTCTTTAAGCAATTAGTCTGATACAACACATCAGAACTCTTAGCTTAAAATGTTGATGAACCATTAGGCTATTTCTTCACCTAAGTGCAGCAATGCGTACACGACAGTAGACTATAAGCGCGAATGTTCCAAAATGCTATCAATTCTCAAAAGTGACTGCAAATGAGATTATGCATATAATGCTTTTCTTATAAAGGTGCATTTTTTATGGTGTAAATGATCTTCCCCAAAGTTGAAACTCACCCGCTGCTTATGTATGCCAGTTGTGCTCTAAACCAGGATTGTGCTTAATTTGAAGAAGTTTTATTGGGCCACATTAGTTGTAATACAAACCTTATCGAAACATATAGGCCTATGGGCTAGGCTACATGAGGTGTGCTGCTATGATTAGAAAAAGACGCTAAAAAAGCCATGCTTTGTTTCTTGACTTACAAGCATCATTCCCAAGTGATAATATATCATTCACAAGTGATAATATATCATTCACAAGTGATAATATATCATTCACAAGTGATAATATATCATTCACAAGTGATAATATATCATTCACAAGTGATAATATATCATTCACAAGTGATAATATATCATTCACAAGTGATAATATATCATTCACAAGTGATAATATATCATTCCCAAGTGATAATATATCATTCCCAAGTGATAATATATCATTCCCAAGTGATAATATATCATTCCCAAGTGATAATATATCATTCCCAAGTGATAATATATCATTCACAAGTGATAATATATCATTCACAAGTGATAATATATCATTCACAAGTGATAATATATCATTCACAAGTGATAATATATCATTCACAAGTGATAATATATCATTCACAAGTGATAATATATCATTCACAAGTGATAGGCTAATATTGTCACCCATCAGATTATAATTTTTTTGAACCTTTTAATTTAACTAGGCAAGTCAGTTAAGAACAAATTCTTATTTACAATGACAGCCTACTCCGGCCAAACCCTAATCCTGACGACACTGTGCCAATTGTGTGGTGTTCTATGGGACTCCCAAGCATGGCCGGTTGTGATACAGCCTGGAATTGAACCAGGGTCTGTAGTGATGCCTCTAGCACTGAGATGCAGTGCCTTAGACCGCTGTGCCAATTAGCCCAATTACATGTTCTTGATTTAATCTGGTCTTTACATATACTAAATAATATGTGTCAAATGTGTTTTGATTTAGAATGGACCATTATCATGCACCTGTCTCAAAACAGGGGCAGGGGGGGGGAAATACATGTCATCTATGCACTTAAATACCGAATGGAGGACGTTTTTCCAGGGAAAAGCTAATGGGAACATCCTCCTTTTAATAGAGGTCATCAACTCTGTTTTCTCATACAATTGCATAGCCTATAGAAATGTTGCAAAACATGAGCTCATGGACTCTCATGAAGTGTTTGATTGGATTTTCAATTACATTTGCATTGATGTCAAAGTGATTTAGAATGAGAATAGAGTGCTGAGTACCAGGTAGTTAGCAAGTTTGGTAGGCTACTAATGGCCATCAACAGCATCACAGCTTTGAGAAGCCAAGTTACCGTGACTAAACGGTCGTGTGGAATTTGACTGCCGTCATGACTCGTGACCACTGGTGTGGCGGTAATGCGATCACCATAACAGCCCTAAGCACATTCCCTCGTTGTCTGTTTGACAGCCATGTTTGTTTTATAGGATTTACATTTTTTTGGCCTTGTCCAATATTTGATAAGTGGCTTTGGATCTGTTAAAACTCCAGCATAGACATACTGTAAACATGGCTTGGCATTGTCAGGGGCTGTCTTATTCTGGCTTTCATTTACCAGTGAATATAGTGTCTATTGTAGGTTTTCTGTTTAGTTGATCAGTTGTTAAATTATTTGCATGTGCAAGAACATTTTTTATGGAAGTATGACGCACAGAGAAGAATTCAGCAACATATAATCAGAGCGTAATTAAAATGTCTAATTAATGTATCCCTGGTATTTAATGTTTTCTATGTACTATTTCTGCAAAGAATGAGTGCGCATACAAATTGTGCAGGCCATAATTGCTGTAGCTATGTTCGACTGTCCATTAGGCTCATGGGTCTTTTCAATTCACCTATATTTTCCTGTCACGCTAAACTACACAGTTGACGACAACAACACAGGGAAGAGTAGTATATATCCTACAGGCCCTGGCTCTGGCCTGCTCCCAGCTAGCTTATCCAGGCTCATCTCCTCTCTTCTCACTAACCTGCCCCTCCCTCCCTTATCTGTTGTGTGGCCCTTTCTGTTGCCCCCTGCAGGTGAAGCTGATGAAGTACATCTGTAAGCAGCTGCAGTGTAAGCAGAAAGTGCCAGAGACAGAGAGGCCTCAGGCCTTGGACAGTTACCCACGGCTGGGGGACTGGCTGCGCACCATCAACCTGAGACCTGAGCTCATTGAGGTAAGTCCTAGAAGTGTGTGTGTGTGTGTGGAAAGTATGTGATTACTGAAAAAAATCAGTCTGCTTCATTTACTATCATCTTAAATTAAGATAAATTAAGTTATATTTATGCTACTTTCCATGATGTGGACAGTATGTGTACACAGAACGCAGCTATTATTTTCTTTCTCAAATGGCCGAGATAATTTAAATAGCAGCCAACCAGTGTCACTGTTGATATCCTATGGCGGGTCGTGATTCGTTGAAGTTAAGTTGTTGAGCTGTGTTAGTTTTAACAGGACGTGCAACCTCATCTCCTCTCTCTCTCGCTCTCTCGCGCTCTCTCTCGCTCTCACTCTCTCTCTCTCTCTCAACCACACCACTGTTGGCTGCCGCTTTACTGTATCTGCATGTCTCCCCAGGCGCGCACATTATGTACTGGCTAGGCTGGGGCCTAGGCTGGGGCCTAGCCAGTACATAATGTGCAGTCTCTCTCTCATGTTGTCTCTCTGATGCTCTCTCTTGCATTGTCTCTCTCTCTCATCTCCCTTACGATGTCTCTCTGATGCTCTCTCTTACGTTGTCTCTCTCTCTCATCTCTCTTACGATGTCTCTCTGATGCTCTCTCTTACGTTTTCGCTCTCTCATCTCTCTTACGATGTCTCTCTCATGTTGTCTCTCTGATGCTCTCTCTTACGTTGTCTCATCTCTTACGTTGTCTCTCTCTCATCTCTCTTACGTTGTCTCTCTCTCGTCTCTCTCATGTTGTATCTCTGGTGCTCTCTCTTACGTTGTCTCTCTCTCTCTCATCTCTCTTACGTTGTCTCTCTCTCGTCTCTCTCATGTTGTCGCTCTCATCTCTCTTACGCTGTCTCTCTCATGTTGTCTCTCTGATGCTCTCTCTTACGTTGTCTCTCTCTCTCTCATCTCTCTTACGTTGTCTCTCTCTCGTCTCTCTCATGTTGTCTCTCTCATCTCTCTTACGCTGTCTCTCTCATGTTGTCTCTCTGATGCTCTCGTACGTTGTCTCTCTCATCTCTCTTACGTTGTCTCTCTCTCTCATCTCTCTTACGTTGTCTCTCTCATGCTCTCCCTCCATCATTTGCTCTATTTTTACTCATTGGCCAGTGGTCTGTCTGTTCCCTGTGAACAAACGGCAAGCAGGATAGGACAGAAATGCAGCCTACAAAATACCAGGGATGCCAGTGGGCTTTTGTGCTTATAGTGGAGCTTTATGATGCCCTCTTCCATCCAACAAGTTCCCTTTACAGTACAACTCCCATCAGTCAGCCATTCAAGCAGTTTTGCTGCTGCATCCTGGGTGCTATAACCCACTTCAGTGACAGTGTGAACCATAGAATTAGGACTTACAATACTAGGATCTCTATGGTGTGAACCATGAAGGCACAGCTGACCCAGAATCCACCAGTGCTGCATGTCTGCACACTCACTGTTTGGGGGTGTACTCAGCCAAGAAGGGAGCTTGTCTCATTGTATTCATTATGTACATAATATTACATAACCAGCCGATCTGTGGATATTAGGTTGAGAGCTTCTTGCAGGTCTGTGTGTATCTTATGGGCTTAATTGCAAGTGATGCAAAAAGCCTCCTTGTGACAGCCCTCCTGCAAGCCTTCTAACTGGGTGAGCCTGCTCCTACAAGCTGCATGTTAACCGGAACGATAGTCGAACATATCTGTAAGCAACTGAATGTTTTTTGTTACTCGAAAAGGAAGCTTTCTGGAGTATGTTCTTGACTTAGATACAGTATTTCCAGAAAAATCTTCTCAGCTTGTTGAGGATGGTGAGACAATGGTTTAAGCTCTAAGGTTACAGGGTTCATTCTCATCAACACAACATGCTTCAGGCCAGTAGGGGGTGGACAAGGTGCTCCTCTCCTCTTGGCTCAGTGATCACACCTGTGTTGAACTGTGAGTGGGGGTTAGACCTGGCCAGTGAGTCACCTGTCCTGGGCTAGCCAGGCTGACATCAGCACTTTACGGGGAGCAGGCATACACCCCCCCCGAAAGATGAATGGAGCAATATACAAACAGATCCTTGATGAGGACCTGCACCAGATCGCTCAGGACTTCAGACTGGGATGAAGGTTCACCTTCCAACAGGACGATGACCCTAAGCACACAGCCAAGCCAACACAGGAGTGGCTTCGGGACAATTCTCTGAATGTCCTTGAGTGGCCCAGCCAGAGCCCGGACTTGATCGAGACCTGAAAATAGCTGTGCAGCGATGCTCCCCATCCAACCGGACAGAGCTTGAGAGGATCTGCAGAGAAGAATGGGCGAAACTCCCCAAATACAGGTGTGCCAAGCTTGTAGCGTCATACCCAAGAAGATTTGAGGCTGTAATCGCTGCCAAAGGTGCTTCAACAAAGTACTGAGTAAAGGGTCTGAATACTAATGTAAATGTGATATTTAATTAAAAAAATTAATAGAAAACCCTGTTTTTGCTGTGTCATTATGGTGTATTGTGTGTATATTGATGGGAAAAAAATACTCTTTAATAATTTTTAGAATAAGGCTGTAACGTAACAAAATGTGGAAAAAGTCAAGTCAAATCAAATAAAAAAATTGTCGAATGCGCCGAATACAACAAGTGTAGACTTTACCGTGAAATGTTTACTTACAAGCCCTTAACCAACAGTGCAGTTCAAGAAGAAGAAAATGTTTACCAAGGAGACCAAAGTGAAAAGTAATGATAAAAGTAACACAATAAGAATAACAATAACGAGGCTATATACAGGGGGCACCGGTACCGAGTCAGTGTGCAGGGGTACAGGTCAGTCGAGGCAATCTGTACATGTAGGTGGGGGCAAACTGACTATGCACAGGTAACAAACAAACAGTGTACAAAAGGGGGGGAGGGGGGTCAATGTAAATTGTCCGGGGGCGATTTTATGATTTGTTCAGCAGTCTTATGGCTTAGGGGTAGAAGCTGTTGAGGAGCCTTTTGGTCCTAGACTTGGCGCTCCGGTACCGCTTGCCGTGCGGTAGCAGAAAAAACAGTCTATATCTTGGGTGACTGGAGTCTCTGACAATTTTATGGGGTTTCCTCTGACACCGCCTATTAAATAGGTCCTGGATGGCAGGAAGCTTGAACCCAGTGATGTATTGGGCTGTTCACACTACCCATAACAGGTGGTGATGCAAACGGTCAGGATGCTCTCGATGGTGCAGCTGTAGAACCTTTTGAGGATCTGGGGATCCATGCCAAGTCTTTTCAGTCTCCTGAGGGGGAAAAGGTTTTGTCGTGCCCTCTTCACAACTGTCTTGGTATGTTTGGACCATGATAGTTCGTTGGTGATATGGACACCAAGGAACTTGAAACTCTCGACCCCGCTCCACTACAGTCCCGTCAATGTTAATGGGGGCCTGTTCGGCCAGCCTTTTCCTGTAGTCCACGATCAGCTCCTTAGTCTTTCTCACATTGAGGGAGAGGTTGTTGTCCTGTCACCACACTGCCCATTCTCTGACCACCTCCCTATAGTCCGTCTCATCATTGTCTGTGATCAGGCCACTTTTGTGTCGTCAGCAAACTTAATGATGGTGTTGTGGTCGTGTTTGGCCACGCAGTTGTGGGTGAACAGGGAATATAGGAGGGGATTAAGTACACACCCCTGAGGGGCCCCAGTGTTAAGGATCAGCGTGGCAGACGTGTTGTTACCTACTCTTACTACCTGGGGGTGGCCCGTCAGGAAGTCCAGGATCCAGTTGCAGAGGGAGGTGTTTAGTCCCAGAGTCCTTAGGCTAGTGATGAGCTTTGTGGGCACTATGGTGTTGAACACTGAGCTGTAGTCAATGAACAGCATTCTCACATAGGTGTTCCTTTTGTCCAGGTGAGAAAGGGCAGTGTGGAGTGTGATTGTGTCATCTGTGGATCTGTTGGGGCGGTATGCGAATTGGAGTGGTCTAGGGTGTCCGGGAGGATGCTATTGATGTGAGCCATGACCAGCCTTTCAAAGCACTTCATGGCTACAGACGTGAGTGCCAAGCGGCTGTAATCATTTAGGCAGGTTACCTTCACTTCCTTGGGCACAGGGACTATGGTGGTCTGCTTAAAACATGAAGGTATTGCAGACTTGGTCAGGGAGAGGTTGAAAATGTCAGTGAAGACACTTGACAGTTGGTCCGCGCATGCTTTGAAAACACGTCCTGGTAATCCGTCTGGCCCAGTGGCTTTGTGAATGTTAACCTGTTTAAAGGTTTTGTTCACGGCTACCGAGAGCGTTATCACACAGTCATCCAGAACAGCTGGTGCTCTCGTGCATGCTTCAGTGTTGCTTGCCTCGAAAGCGAGCATAAAAGGCATTTAGCTCATCTGGTAGGCTCACGTCAGTTGGCAGCTCACATCTGGGTTTCCCTTTGTAGTCCGTAATAGTTTTCTAGCCCTGCCACATCCGACGAGCATCAGAGCCGGTGTAGATGGATTCAATCTTAACTTCTTGGATATAGGGGGCGCTCTTTTAATTTATGGATAAAAAAAACATTCCCGTTTTTAAACAAGATATTTTGTCACGAAAAGATGCTCGACTATGCATATAATTGACAGCTTTGGAAAGAAAACACTCTGACGTTTCCAAAACTGCAAATATATTGTCTGTGAGTGCCACAGAACTAATGCTACAGGTGAAACCAAGATGAAATTTCATACAGGAAGTGCCCCAGATTTTGAATGCGCTGTGTTCCAATGTCTCCTTATATGGCTGTGTATGGGTCACGAATGAGCTTAGACTTTCTGTCGTTTCCCCAAGGTGTCGACAGCATTGTGACGTATTTGTAGGCAAATCATTGGAAGATTGACCTTAAGAGACTACATCTACCAGGTGGCCGCTTGGTGTCCTCCGTTGCAATTATTGCGTCATCTCCAGCTGCGTGTATTTTTCGTTTGCTTCGAGGAGAAACACAGCTGCCACGAATGATTTATCATCGAATAGATATGTGAAAAACACCTTGAGGATTGATTCTAAACAACGTTTGCCATGTTTCTGTCGATATTATGGAGTTAATTTGGTAAAAAGTTTGGCGTTGTAGAGACTGCATTTTCTGATTTTTTTCTTAGCCAAACGTGATGAACAAAACAGAGCGATTTCTCCTACACGAATAATCTTTTTGGAAAAAATGAACATTTGCTAACTGAGAGTCTCCTCATTGAAAACATACGAAGTTCTTCAAAGGTAAATGATTTTATTTGAACGCTTTTCTTGTTTTTGTGAAAATGTTGCCTGCTGAATGCTAGGCTTAATGCTATGCTAGCTATCAATACTCTTACACAAATGCTTGTGTAGCTATGGTTGAAAAGCATATTTTGAAAATCTGAGATGACAGTGTTGTTAACAAAAGGCTAAGCTTGTGAGTGAATATATTTCTTTCATTTCATTTGCGATTTTCATGAATAGTTAACGTTGCGTTATGGTAATGAGCTTGAGGCTATAATTACGCTCCCGGATACGGGATTGCTCGACGCTAGAGGTTAATCCTGTATTGACGCTTTGCTTGTTTGATGGTTCGTTTGAGGGCATAGCGGGATTTCTTGTAAGCGTCCAGATTAGTCTCCCGCTCCTTGACAGCGGCAGCTCTAGCCTTTAGCTTGATGCGGATGTTGCATGTAATCCATGGCTTCTGGTTGGCAAATGTACGTACAGTCACTGTGGGGACGACGTCATCGATGCACTTATTGATGAAGCCGATGACTAAGGTGGTGTATTCCTCAATTTCATTGGATGAATCCCAGAACATATTTCAGTCTGTGCTAGCAAAACAGTCCTGTAGTGTAGCATCCATTTCATCTGACCACTTCCGTATTGAGCGAGTCACTGGTACTTCCTGCTTTAGTTTTTGCTTGTAAGCAGGAATCAGGAGGATGTAATTATGGTCTGATTTGCCAAATGGAGGTCAGGGGAGAGCTTTGTATGCATCTCTGTGTGTGGAGTAAAGGTGGTCTAGGATTTTATTTCCCTAGTTGCACATGTGCCATGCTGGTAGAAATGAGGTGATACGGATTTAAGTTTGCCTGCATTAAAGTCCCCGGCCACTAGGAGCGCCGCTTCTGGGTGAGCATTTCCTTCTTTGCTAATGGCCTTATAGAGTTGTTTGAGAGCGGTCTTAGTGTCAGCTTAGTTTTGTGGTGGTAAATAGACGGCTACGAATAATACAGATGAGAACTCTCTTGGAATATCTACGCGGTCTACATCTTATTATAAGCGGCAGGCTTATAGCCTAGTGCGGGGCTTAAGAAGCCTTGTGGTTAGAGCGTTAGACTAGTAACCGGAAGGTTGCAAGATCGAATCCCTGAACTGGCAAGGTACAAATCTGTTGTACTGCCCCTGCCCCTAGGCCATCATTGAAAATAAGAATTTGTTCTCAACTGACTTGCCTAGTTAAATAAAGGTAAAAAATAAATAAAAATAAGGTACTCTACCTCAGGCGAGCAATACCTCGAGACTTCTTTAATATTAGATATCGCGCGCCAGCTGTTATTGACAAAAAGACTAACACCCCCACCCCTCGTCTTACCAGAGGTAGCGTCTCGGTTCTGCCGGTGCATAGAAGATCCCGCTAGCCGTATCTTCGTTCAGCCACGTCTCGGTGAAACGTAAGATGTTACAGTTTTTAATGTCCCGTTGGTAGGATAATCTTAATCGTAGGTAATCCATTTTATTGTCCAATGATTGCACATTCGCGAGATGAATGGAGTTTACTCGCTCGCCTCCGGATTTTCAGAAGGATGCCTGATCTGCAGCCCGTTTTCCAGTGTCTTTTCTTAACGCAAAAGGCGTGGATCTGGGCCTGTTCCAGTGAAAGCAGGATATCCTTTTCGTCGGACACGTTAAAGGAAAAAGTTTCTTTCGGTCCGCGTTTTTCTGATGTCCAGAAGTTATTTTTGCTCATAAGAGACGGTAGCAGCAACATAATGTACACAATACGTTTTTTTAAAATAAGCTACGCAAAAAAATAGCGAAATAGCACAATTGTGCAGCTTGTTGTCTGACCTCTTCTCTGGGTGGGAGGCTCCAGGGGGATTTGGCCAGTCAGTCAGTACTTTCTGGTCTCTGCTCATTGCCTGGCCTGACTTGTTCTGCCCTGGCTTGTTCTGGCCTGGCCTGGCCTGGCCTGGCCTGGCCTGTCCTGCTATGTGGACATAACTGGAGTTAGACATATGGGTTGGCTGGCTTTGGTTTATGAGAAGGAACAATGATGACCTTTGTGTCTAGCATAGGTGAGTTGGACTCTAGCATACTCGTGTAAGATGTATACAGATTGTATGTTTCTCTGTCACATGTTGTACTGTATGGAGAGTTGTGACTGGATACTGTTTGGACGTACTAATAACCCCCCCCGACCTTGTCTCTTTCTTCTCCTCTCTCCAGGCAGTGCCCTTGAAACTGTCCCTGGATGCCTTGCTGCAGATGCCAGGTTCTCAGGTGCAGGAGACTGTGAGGAGACTGGGCTCCACTTCAGAGGAGTGTGCCAGGCTCACCGCTGCCCTCTCCTGCCTGAAGAGTGCCACTGAATCAGGTGGGTGTCTATCTGTACCCTGGAGAGTCTGCCTGATCTGCCATGTCAGTCTGGGGTCGCTGTGGGGTTTTACTGACTGTTGGACTCGGCTGTTTCTGCCAGGCTGTTTCTGGTCTATTAGCCCCATCAGAAGCAACAGGGTGCCACCCTGGGTAAGGTTATGTTGTAGGACAGAAGACACTCGGTTGAGGGTTGAGGGGTGGAAGACTGATTGGCGTGTGTTAATGGTCTGTAACCCTGTTCTGTGTCTCCCCTACAGATGGGGAGCTGAGAGAGGATGGGGGACTCTGGTTCTCTGAGCCCACCCGGCGAGACAGTGGCTCTCTGCTGCTGCCTGCCGACCAGCTGATGGGGGGGATGGGGGGTCCGATGCGCCCCCATAGCCCCTCTCCCCTAGCTCGGCCCCCCACCACCCCATCCACTCCCCCCACCCCCTGCACCGCCTGTGCCCAAACCCGGTTCGGCTCCGTGTCTGCAATGCCCGGTCCCGAGGCCCATGGGGCGTACATTTACGCTGACAGCCCCTTCACAGACCCCTTCCCCCTCTCCGCTGCCCATCAGGGGCGACTCTATGGCCACACCTCCACCCCGCCCATCACCCCGCCCTCCAAGAGGCGCCACAGGCTGAAGCCCCCATGCACTCCGCCGCCGCCCTCCCGCAAGGTGATGCACCTCCTGCCCAACATCACCCTGACCCGCAGCAAGAGTCACGAGTCCCAGCTGGGGAACCGCATCGAGGAGCCGCCCACCAACAAGTAGGTCACTTCCTGCCCCCCATGCTTTGTGAGAGTTCCAGTCCATTATGACCTAGAGTAAAGGGTTATGCTGTCTGACAGTGTTGTTGGAGGCACAGAATTTCAACTGATCCAGTCCATTTGACAGTAATCATAGTGGCCCACTCGACAAGAGATTTCTGAAAGATTATTTTGCTTGGCAACGCATGTGAGGTCATCATGACCAGTGTCTGGGCAGTTTTCCACAATGCTCAAAATCTTGGAACCGGTTTGTATATGGGACACACTTCTGTCCTTCCTTATTATGATGTTACAACTGAAGCACAGGGCTTTTCACACACACACACACACACACACACACACACACACACACACACACACACACACACCACATCCTGCCCCTTGCTGCCTTAATGTGTTCAGTATAAGGCCAGAGCTAATCCCCCACAGATTCCCTGAGATTAAGTCATTTCTAAGGCATGATTCTCAGAGGACAAGACACAGAAACACACACACACTTTTCCCACACAGACATAGATACGCATACAGTACTAACACATATCCATAATATCCTGTTAATTTGTAAATGTACAGTGGCTTGCGAAAGTATTCACCCCCATTTGGCATTTTTCCTATTTTGTTGCCTTACAACCTGGAATTAAAATAGATTTTTGGGTGGTTGTATCATTTGATATACACAACATGCCTACCACTTTGAAGATGAAAAATATTTTTTATTGTGAAAGAAACAACAAATAAGACAAAAGAAAAAAAACTTGAGCGTGCATAACTATTCCCCCCCCCTTTTGCAGCAATTACAGCTGCAAGTCTCTTGGGGTATGTCTCTTGGCACATCTAGCCACTTGGAGTTTTGCCCATTCTTCAAGGCAAAACTGCTGCAGCTCCTTCAAGTTGGATGGGTTCCGCTGGTGTACTGCAATCTTTAAGTTATAACACAGATTCTCAATTGGATTGAGGTCTGGGCTTTGACTAGGCCATTGCAAAACATTGAAATGCTTCCCCTTAAACCACTCGAGTTTTTGCTTTAGCAGTATGCTTAGGGTCATTGTCCTACTGGAAGGTGAACCTCCATCCCAGTCTCAAAGACTGAAACGGGTTTCCCTCAAGACTTTCTCTGTATTTAACGCCAACTGTCATTTCTTCAAATCTGACCCTTTTCCCAGTCCCTGCTGATGAAAAACATCCCCACAGCATGATGCTGCCACCACCATGCTTCACTGTGGGGATGGTGTTCTCGGGGTGATGAAAAGTGTTGGATTTGCGCCAGACATAGAGTTTTCCTTGATGGCCAAAAAGCTCCATTTTAGTGTCATCTAACCAGAATACCTTCTTCCATGTGTTTGGAGAGTCTCCCACATGCTTTTGGCGAACACCAAATGTGTTTGCTTCTTTTTTTCTTTAAGCAATGGCTTTTTTTCTGGCCACTACATATGCACGCACCACTTTTTCGTTATAAATAAAATAAATTCACTTCACCAATTTGGACTATTTTGTGTATGTCTGTTACATAAATTACAGGTTGTAATGCAACAAAATAGGAAAAATGCCAAAGGGGGTGAATATTTTTGCAGGGCACTGTAGCATTAGTGATGAAAAGCTCAGCCGTAATGAATGGAACCTGACTAGATGGATGTATTTAAACAGGACTGATAATATTGCTTAATGATACATACATAGACTATATACTTTATATAGAAGTAGACCGTATGACCACCGACCTATCATGTGAGGACACTGATGAGTGTGACCGGGGGCATAGCGAGGCACAGGCCTTTTCCACTGTGTATAGAGCCCAGAGAGAACAGGCAGGAAGGCAGTGGGGCTGCCTGCTGCTGGATCAGCACTCTGCATTCCTGACCCAGTGCCAGGCAGAGGACGTTCAGCCCTTTGGCCTGTGCTCTGCTGTGGTGGAGGTTGTGGCTGAGTCTGCCATGTGCCAAGACCTGCTGCTAATGTCGCCCTCCTTCCCCATCTGCCTCGCTCCTCTCCTCTCTGCCACTTGCATAACATGGCTGGTACAGGATAGCCATTAAATGATTGTCTTTGGTGATCTGTATGGTGGCCCATTTGGGATTGTCATTGAGTAATCCAGTGTTGACTGTGTTGAGATGAGGGTGTGAGGGCAGCAGTGGGCCACTGTACTGACGTCCCAGTGTGTTCTTTTTTCCCCTCAGGTGTGCAAAGCAGAATAAGTTGTTCCTCAACGTTCAGATCAATGGGAATGGCTGTGAGGACTCACCCTCCCGTTCCCCCCACCTGTCTGCCCGCACTCCCGGGGCTTCAACCCCTGCCCCCGCCACTGCCCCCTACACCCTACCTGGCACCCCTACCCTGATGGAGGAGCATTCATCCCACCTCAAGAGTGAGTTCACACACATGTCTACGTTCTCCATTTAGGCTATATGTAAGGAATCTTCCTTTGAGTAGATTGGTAAGTGCATGGTGAACTACTCTGATAGAATGGACCCTTTGTCTATGTGTGCTCTTTGTAAAGAAATATATTTATTTTCCAGTAACTGGCTGTAGGGCCACAGTAGCCGTCCCAGTTTGGCTCAGAGGCAGTGTGTTTCAGTCGGTAGATTGCTGGGGTTGTTCCATCTGAATGATGACATTACTTCTCCACTTCATTTCACAGCTTAGAGATAAGTCTAATACT